>NW_002987189.1:636175-649951 GCF_000006295.1 Pediculus humanus corporis | reverse complement strand
TTTTTTTTTTTTTTTTTTTCGAATTACAAACGGAGACGATTTTTTATACGTGGGAACGTTTTCGATAAAATTCTCATCGCGAAATTTTCTTATTATTATTATTATTATTATTGTCGTAGTCGTCGACGTCATAAATTTTTATTTTTCATTATTAAAACGTCCTGTTTTTTTTTTTTTTTTTGCGAATTGAATTTTTATTACGTTATACGTACGTGTATAAAAACACGCACTTTCCTCAAATCGTCGCCATCATCATCATCATCATCATCATCATTATCGTCATTAATTCGTACCGCGAATTAATTTTTTTTTAATACGTACGTATTTAATCGCGTAAAGTTTTGAAACAAAATTCGTAACGTTTGAAAACTTTTAAACGAAATGACCGAAGAGAGAGGTTTTTATGTCGTAGAATAGGTAAAAAAAAAAAAGATTTTTATTGCGTCGTTATTAAAAAAAAAAAAAAAATTGAATTGCGTGCTTAAACGCATTAATACGCGTAAACGAAATTAATACGTCGAGATGACGTAGATTATTTTTTTAAAAAATTAATGATAATGATAATAATAATAATAGTAATAATTTTGAATTAGAATCATTCGAAATCCCAACGGTTTTTCGGGTGACGTATGAAAGAATAAGTCAAAAAAATTGTTTTTTTTTTTTAAAAAGAACGATTCGATGCGTTTGATAACAACGTACGAATAAACCATTTTATAAAAAAAAAAAATTTTAAACTTAACGGGGTAGAAACGCCTGGAAAAAAATACCATAGAGTAAAAGAAAAAAAATTTGTTTTTTTTTTTTTCTTTTACTCTATGGCATAAATAATTTAACAAGAGTCGCTACTTTTAATTAATATTTGTTTCGTGAATAAGAATTTTCTTATCCGCCATTTTTTTTTTTTTTACTGTTACGCCATTGCGATATTGGTGTGTGTGCGTGTGCGTGTGCTTGCGTTTGGGGTATTCCATAGTTTTTGATTTATTCACGGTGTGTCTCGTGTAAGTGAAAATTTCGTGAAAGTTCATATTGATAAAGATTGATGTGAGTTGAAAATGAGGATGAGGTAGAGAGAGAGAGAGAGAGAGAAAAAAAAAATTAGAATAATTATCGTTCGGTTGTTGTTGTTGTTGTTTTTGTCACTCCGAGGGGTTGTTTGTTTGTGATTGTTTGTTTTCGAAAACGAAAACCTTAAAAAATTAATCGCCTATGTTATGACCTCTATCAATTTTTTCGAAAAATTCCAGTTGGAAACTTCATGCTGGAATGAAAATATATCCACATGAAATTTTTAACTATCAAACACGCAATTATAATAATAATAATAATAAACAAAAGGTCGTTTTTTTTTTTTTTTTTTTTTTATTTTTAAACACTTTATTTTTACAAATAATCCCGATCGTGTATTTACACACCTGACGGGATTAAAAAATAATAATAATAATAATAATAATAAATAATATATTAAATCATGTTTAGATTAACTCGCGAATTATTATTATTATTATTATTTGAAATATCGACGTCACGTGAATCATCTGTACCCGGAGGATTCCTTTACCTGAGTTCCTTACCGGGAATTGTTTTATTGAAAAACTCTTTGAAATTCCTCAAGGATTTCTTTCCATCATTATTATTATTACCCGAAAAAATTTTCAGGGATTATTACTTTTATTATTATTATTATTATTTTTTATATTATCATTATTTAATATAATAATGCAAAGATGGTCGAAGTAAAAAAAAAAAAAAAAGATGCGACGACGACCAGACCACCACCACGATCATTACGACCACCATTACGACCACCACCATCGTTGAGTAATTTATTATCATTATTATTATTGATTTTCATGTAAGGATTGGGGAAGGGTTTCGAATGAATTTTTTTTTGACTTACCCAAAATTTGCCTGGAACGTAATTAACGTCGATCAATTAAAACAATCATTTCAATTTAAAAAAATAAAAAAAAACTTAATTAAAGATGGCGACGACGACAACGACGACGATGACGATGACGATGAGGATTCGTTTAAAATTTTACAAACCGTAATTTATACGAATGATAGAAAAAAACAAAAAACAATTTACGGTTGTTGTCTTTTTCAAAACGGTCATTTTTTTGGCAAAACAAAAACAAAACCGAAACAAACGAACAAACAAACAAACAAACGACAAATTGTTATAAAATGTTTTTCCTGGAGAAACAAAACAATAAAAGGTTGTTAGGTTTATGTTTTCGCGTTCACGTGTTTTAGCATCGTCATTATTATTATTATTATTAAGTAAAATAATGGGTCACGTTTTTCTTTTTTTTTTTTTTTTTGACGATTCCATCATCAAGGTTTATCGTTTCCCTACCCCTGCCCCCCACTCCCCTACTCCCCCTTCGATAAATATGTTTTAAGACCTTTAATTAATTTTTAATTAATTTTTTTTGCAAAATATTTAGTTTCAGGTTTAAGGTTTATTATTATTTTATTTAACTGACAAAAATATTATTATTATTATTATTATTACAAGTTTTTATTATTATCCTTCGGGACAATTTCAAGTTTTTCTTTTTTTTTTTTTTTTTTTAATTTACAATTGACTATGAATATTTTGTTTTTTTTTTTATTTGACGTAAAGGAAAAATACTTAATTTTATTTTATTTTATTGTAAATTCAGTACCTGTTTTATTATCATTATCATCATTATTATCATTATCATTAGCAATTTTTCAAACCGATCGCTTTATAAATATACATATGTGTATATATATATATGTATATACGTATTAAAATGGTAATAAAATATTCTTCGCACGTTTTTTTTTTCTTTTTTTTTTAACATAATAAACTGGTTCGTTAAAAATTATTATTATTATTATTATTATTATTATTATTATTATTATTATTATTATTATTATTATTATTATTATTAGTATTAGTATTAGTTTAATTTGTAAAATAATTAATTGCAAAAAAAAATGTAAAAAAAAAAAGAAAAAAACACCTAGAAGAAGGAGAAAGAAATTTCGGAAAAGATCGATTCTACCCCCTTCCCCCCTTCCTCCCCGAAACATTTCGATTAAAGAAGAAATTATTATTATTATTATTATTGTTGTTGTTGTTGTTATTATTATTATTATTATTATTGTTTACAATTTACGGGTATCGAAATGACGAACGAGTTAAGAGAAGTAATTTTGCCGTTTTTCGCGAGTAGTAAAAATTAAACGACTTCTATGACGTCATCACTGCTCTCCCGAACGACAACAAAAAAAGTTAATTGTTAAATTTTTTTTTATTTTTTTCGAACGCGCGTAAAAATGGCGTATTATTATTATTATTATTATTATTATTATTATTATTATTATTATTATTATTATTATTATTATTATTATTAATTTTATCGTTATCATTATCGCGTAATAAAGCAAAATTTTTTTTTTCGCTTCATTCTCGCCCCCTCTAAAAATTACGTGCAAAAGTTTTTTTTTTTTTTTTTTATTTATGTTATAAATTTACACATTTAAAAAAACATTATTATTATTAGTATTATTATTAGTATTGCTGACGTCGTCGTCGAACTTGTCGTCGGATTAAAAATTTAACTAAAAAAAAGTGGCATTAGAAAAAATCAATGCGTAATAGTTGTTAGTGTTTAATTATTATTATTACGTTCACTGTTAAACCTTTCGGTCAGTGGGGTGACTTTTAAACACACTAACGATATAATAATAATAATAATGATAATAGGAAATTTACGTAAAAACGTTCCGCCGTATTTAATTGACGTCACTTTTTCGTTGCTTTTTTTTTTTTTTTTTTTTTTGATACCTGATTTTTGATTGATATTCTTTAATTGAAAGGAAGAGAGAGATAGGGAGAGAGAGAAAGAAAACTTTAACCACATTTCCCGGTCGTTTTTATCATCATTATCATTATCGTTCATATAAAAGAAAAACGCGCGTAATTTGAATTTTCATTAAATAAATAAATAATTTTTTTTTTTTTTTTTTTATTATCTATTTTTATTACCAATGATTGAATTAACCTTTTCAGAATTCGATCTTGAACTTCTTATCACATTTATATATCAACCAATTAAAAGCGAGAAGTCGATTTTTTCCTTTTTTTTTTTTTTTTACTTACTGCAACCGTAATAATAATAATAATAATTAATGTGTGTGCGTGAGTGCGTGTGTGTGCGTACGTAATACGCACTCACATTTTTCTCGATTTTAAGCCGTTTTTTTTTTTTTTTTTTAGCGACAAAATCGTAGGATTATTTTTTTTTTTCACGCTTTTCCTTCCCCCCCTTAGCTTCTACCATACCCCTACCCCCTACCCCTTGTGTCAATATAATAATAATGATAATTCTGATTAATAATAATAATAATATGTAACTTGTTAGATTATGTAAATAATTTTTAATTCTCGTTAAAAAAAAAAAAAAACAAAAACTCGGCAACTCGGTTTTGCATTATTATTTTTTCTTTTCTTTTCTTTTAAATTGCTGCCACGTTATTATCATCATCATCATCATCATCATTTTTCTCCCCCCTCTTTCTCTCTCTCCCCCTTCTCTCCCTCTCTGTCTCACTTAATATTGTGTTAAGTACTGTTAAGTTATTAGAAAAAAAAAAATTTTTTTTTTTTTTTTATCAGAAACATGATAATGGAAAGATTATAATTGATTAAACAACCTTGTGTGGATCGTCCGAATCTTCGATATCGATATTAATAATAATAATAATAATAATTTATTAAAAAAAAAAATTATTTTTTTATACGCGCGTAACGAAAAAACGCCGCGTACTTAATCGAGAGTAAATCGTTTTGATAAAACGAAATCCTCGCGTTTTAGAGTCAAAAAAAAAAAAAATTTTTTTAATTTAATCAATTAAAAATGATTATTATTATTATTATTGTCGTAGTTCATTGCGTTTTTATTATTATTATTATTAATAAATTCACGCGGCGTAATTTTTTTTACGCACGCACGCATAAATAATAATTTTTTTTTTTTTTTTATAAACACATGAACGCGAAAAATAAATTTATGTATGAGTGAAAGAATGAAAGAAAAAAAGAAATTTACACTTGCACAATCTGGAATTTTTTTTTTTCCTTAATAATTATTCTTTTTCTTCTTACACGTTAAAACCCGCGAAAACTTTCACTTCTTCTTCCACGTTTAAAACAAATCACTTAAAAAGATGATGAATGCGTGGGTCGCACATAAATCAAATAAAATTTTATTTATTTATTATTATTATTGAACCGTAATTTTAAAAAAATTTTCCGAGGGAAACTTGTCGCAAAAGCACAAAAAAAAAAAAAAAAACAAAATACCCGAAAAAAATTTTTTTTTCTTTCCGTTTCGTGATTTATTATTATTATTATTATTATTATTAAAAAATTTTTTTTTTTTATTACTGTCGTTCCGATACTGTCGTCACTTTTGTCGTAATTACGCTAAACTAAAAAAAAAAAAAATAATTTTTTTTTTTTTTTAATTTCCGTAAAAAAAAAAAAGACAAAAATGACAACTTTACCGTGTTTAATAATAATAATAATAATAATAATTTGTCGGAAAATTATCGATCGATAAAATCATCCCGACCGCAAGTAGAACACTGATGAGAGCTTTATACTCAATTTCACGGCAACCTGCATCGGCAACTTGCTTAGCATTTGAGCCTGTGTGTGTGTGCCTGGATTTTTTTTTTTTTTAGTATGATCGCTTACGTTTAACTTACGATCTGATACTCCAAGTAATAATAATTTTGACGCACGTACGTTTGTGTGTGTGTGTGTAAACTTTGTTTTCCGGTAAAGAATTTTCACGCGTTTTCCTGTTGATTCTCTCTCTCTCTCTCTCTCTCTCTTTTCATCTCTCCTTATGTCTCTCTCTGTATTTTCATCTCTCCTGGAGTCTCTCTATCTCTCTCTCTCTCTCTCTCTCTCTCTATATCTCTCCTTATGTCTCACTCTAATTTTGTTTTTATCACACCTTAAGTCTCCCTCTCTCACTCTTTCTACCTTTCTTTATGTGTCTCTCTCTCTTTTTGGAAAATTCGGAAAGGTTATTCTTTTTTTTCTCTCTCTCATTTAGGATTTTCTTACGTTTTCCGACGTGCGACAAACGTTTCCCTACTTTTTTTTTGTTTCATTATTAGACGTTTAAATACGTGTAAAACGAAAGCAGACGACATTAAAATTACATTAATAATAATAATAATAATAATAATAATAATAATAATAATAATAATAATAATCGAATGACACGTTTATTATATATTTTATTTTATTTTTTTTAAATTTGCATCTTTTCTTTTTATTTGGGGGGAGGGAGGAGGGGAAGTATTGCTCAAGTAAATTTTGTCGCAAAAATTTCGTTATGAGTTTGTCGAGAGTTATTGCGGTTAGTCGTAAATTTTTTTTTTGAGAGAGAAAGAGAGAGAGAGAGAGGGAGAGATTTAGCAACTTTTTTTTAAAAAAAAAAAAAAAAAATGCGGTTAAATTTTTTTAATAATAATTACTCTCGAATTTTTTTCAAAAAAAAAAGTTTAGGGTTTTCCTTTTTTCAACCTTAACCTGAACAACCTTTTTTTTTGCCTTTTCGAACCTTTTTTTTATTTAATTTTAAAATTCGAATTTCACCGCGCGCGCGAAAAAAAAATTTAGAAAGTGAAATTATTTGAATTTTAATTACAAATCGAAAGTAAAAAAAAAAAAAAAAAAAAAAAATTTAACGTGGAATTAGTGTAGTAAATCAACCGTTCGAATATTAATGATTTTTTTTTTTTTTCTTAACGAACGGTAAATGATTTTTTTTTTTTTCGGGCATTCTTTTTCTCTACCCCCCTCTCCCTTCCCCCTCGTTCCCACATCCCCCTTTTGTCGCAAGTTTAAATCGAACTTTATTATTATTATTATTATCATTATTTTTGATTTCAAACGCGAATTGATTAATTTTTAAAGGGGCAAAAAAAAAAAATTTTTTTTTTTTAAAAACTCTGTAAAAAAAAATTTTGTCGTTTTAAAAAAATTATTTATTTATTTACCGTTATCACGTATTACTTTTTTTTTTGTCGTTGTTGTTTGTTGGGTTGCCGTTATTGTCTGTATCTCTGTAATCGGGTTTCCCGTTATCGTTTTTTTTTTTTTTTTTTTTTTAATTTTTAAATTGTTACAAATTTGTTCTTGGTAAATAAGCATAAAAAACAAATCAAATCAATTTTCCAATTTTTTTTTTTTTTTGTTAATACTTTTTGTTTTGTCAACGTTTTTAACTGAAAAAATTTTTTTTAAAAATAATTATACCGTTTGTTGTGTCGTGAATTTTTGAAAAAGGGATTTACTGGAGAGGAAGGAAAAAGGGGAAGAGAGAGAGAGTGTGTGAAAGAGAGAAAATATGAGGGAGACCCTAAGAGAGAAAAAGAGAAATCATGAGTTAGAGCCTAAGAAAGAGTGATAGAGAGAGGGAGACAGGAACAGAAATCATAAAATAGCACCTAAGACAGTGAGAGAGAGATAGAGACAAAAACAGATACCTTGGCAGTGAGTATAAGAGAGAGAAAGGGAAAAATTATGGAAGAGAGTTTCAGAGAGAAAGAGAGACACTGGAATTATGAGATAGAGTTATAGATAGGGGGGAGAGAGAGAGACAAGAGACAGAAATCATAGGAAAAAGTCTAAGAGAGAGAGAGACAGACAAACAGAAATCATGGGAGAGTGTCTAAGAGAGTGAGAGAGAGAAATAATGGGATAGAGCCTAAGAAAGTGAGAAATTATGGAACAGAGCTTAAGAGAGAAAAAGGGAAAGAAAGACAGAAATTGTGGGATAGAGCTTAAGAGAGAGAGACAGACAGAAACCATAGGAGTGAGGCTAAGAGAGAGAAACATATAGAAACCATGAGAGTGAGCCTAAGAGAGAGAGAGAGAGGTTATTTATTATTCAGCAAAAAAAAAAAAACAAAGAGAAATAAACGTAAAGCAAAAGAGATAACTTTTCATTTTGACGTCAGTAAAAATTAAATTAAAGAAAAAACCACGTCAATGTTTTTTTTTTTTTTTTTTTTTTTTTGAAAGACGTGGAATTAGAATAATATTTTTTTTTTTTTTAAAAGAAATCATCCGTTACTCAATTGTTTTGCCGCGTATTCTCTTTAAAAGTTTTATTTATTATCCGGTTTATTTAAAAAAAAAAAAAAAAAACAATTTCAAAGCGTTTTTGATTCCACGAAACGTTTGTAAAATTATTTTGAATAAATTTTAAAAAGTACGTGTAATTAGTAAAACACTGACGTGTCGGCATTAACCGGTTTGTTGTTGTTTTTTTTTTTTTAAATAGAATTCGAAATTGAAATTTAAATTTAAATTATTAGTTTTCGGAGATAATTTTTTTATTGACGTAAAAGAGTAGACGACGAAACTTTCAAACTCGTTTAAGGTGTGCGTGGGAGCAGTGGCGGTGTCGGTGGTAACGTGGCGGTAACGATGGCGGGAAGGAGGAAAATTTTTAAAAAATAATATATATTTATCTCGTGCTCCGACTGCCCTTTTGACCTCTTTACCTCTCCTGTCGTTTGTTTTCCCTGATATTTGATTTCCAGATATTTCGAGTTGTCGTAAGTTGACCGTTTGGGAATTTCAATGAAATTTTTTTTTTTTTGGCACGAGACTTCCTACTTCTCCCACCACCACCACCACCGCCGCCGCCATAATGTTTGTTTGTTCGTTTGTCTCCCCGAGTGGTTTTTTTTTTTTTATTGTTGGCATTCGTTTATTTCCTCTTTGCATTACTTTTTTTAGAATAAAGTTCACCTTCTCGATTTCAATTATAATTTAACGTTTTTTTTTCTCTCTCGAAAATTCTATTTATATTTATTTATTTACTTTTCTCCATATTTATTTACTTTTTTGATATTAATAATAATAATAAGGCATATTTAATATATATTAGCCTTAACATTGATTTAAAGGTCATGGAGGAAGAAGAAGAACGAAAATTTTTTTTTTCCTCTTTTGCGTGTGTGTGCGTGTGCGTGCGTGCGTGCGCTTTATCTCAATCATCATCGTTTATTATTATCATTATTATTTAAAATTTTCCAGACACGTTTTACGGGTCTCCTTTTTTTTTTCTGTGTGTGTGTGTGCGCGATGGTTCGTCAATTTAAATATGTAAAAAATTTTTTATTTATTTATATCGTAAATACTTTTTTTTTTTTTTTTTTTTTTTTGCTCGTCGGTATAAATTACAGTTAAATTTATTTAGGATAAGTTGGCATTTTGGCAAATTTATCACACGTGGAAACGATCCAACAAATAATAATAATAATTTTTTTAGGACCTCCCCCCGCGTGCTGATCAAGTCGTCCCTTCCCCCCCTGGACGAAATTCGGTCGGTTATTACGTTATCTTTCATCTCGGAAATAAAAAATTTGCGTTTATGTTCGTGTAATTAATATAGACAATTTAAAATCTAATAATAATAATAATAATAATAATAATAATGATAATAATAATAATAATTCGGATTTGATTGTGTTATCAAATGAAAAAAAAAAAAAAAAAAAAATGTCGGAGGTCATTTGAACATCCCACGAAAAAAAAATTTATATATTTGACGATACGGTAACACTATCTATCGGTAAATCGCGAAACTAAAATCTCCCGGCGGTTTTTTGTATGTTTTAAAACTCGCGCGTAAAACTCGCGAATTAAAAAAAAATAAAAAATTTTTTTTTTACTTTTTATCGTTACCATCATCATCATTATCATCATCATCATTATTATTATTTAACGAGTCTCGTTAAATGCATTTAGCGACGGTTTAATGACATCACTGTAAAGTTTTTAAACGCGTTGTCCTTTATCGTTTGACCAACGTCGGAAAAAAAAAAAAAAAACGACACTTTAACGCGAAACGTTAATGAAAATTATCATTATCATTATTATTATTATTATTATTGAAAACGGGAAAAACGTTTAGGGAAAGAGAGAGAGAGAGAGAGAGAGAGTGAGAGTGAAATTTCTCTCTCTCGTGTACGTTTTTTTTAAAACTATTAATATCAATCTATTCATTTATCTATTTCCATTACCTATCCCCATATTCCTCCTCCCTTCCCCCCTCGACCTCCCCCGATTTTTTTGTCGCGCTTATCAAATGATAAAAATCTATTTAAATAAATTGAGTGATAAGGAGGAAGCCTGATATCTAGTTTAAGGAAGTAAATGATATTAACTTACGCCTACGACAAGTTGTTGTTGGGGGTCTTTCAAGGTCGTTACTTGACCTAATCAATCCGTTTTTTTTTTTTTTTTTTATTCCTGTTAACTTGTCGCGTTTTTTTTTTTTTTTTTGTTTTCCGCTTTCTTTTTTTTTTCATTATTATTATTAGTAACGAACCTGGATTAAATTTTTCTTTCCCTTTTTTTTTTTATTTAAAACGATTAGATTTTCTAGTGCCACGAAAAAGCGTTTTCTTTTTCTTTGTTATTGTTATTGTTATTTATTATTTTTCTTATTCGTTTTTTTATTTTTATTTAATTTGTGTTTGTTGTTGTTGTTGTTGTTGTTTTGTTTTTCGTATATATTTTTTTCCACTTCCGGTTTAGTAAAAAGAAGAAAAAATCAACGACTTTGCGTGTTCCACTTTTTTGGCCACGGCCGATCGACGTGGGTCAATGCTGACAAGAAATGTGCCTCCACAACAACAACAACAACTACAACGAGGATTGCGGCGTTCATTCAAAAAATTTTTTTTAAAATTTGGCGCCAAACGGAAATGTTACGTATCGGGAAAAAGGCGCCAAAAAAAATTTTAAATTTGAATATGTCGGAACGATTTATATTATTGCTTTTTTTTTTTTTTTTTTTTAAATGTTTCGAATTTGTCGATTGTAGTCGGGTAGAATTCAGTTAAAAAATTGAAAAGTTTAATCCCCCCCTCCTCTCACCCTGCCCCCCAATTAATAAACAAAACGTTAATCTTCGTCGCGATCGAAAATAATAATAATAATAATAATAATAATAATAAGTATTTAATTTTAATGCTTATCCAACAGCGTGGATTTTCTCACGCGATTCGTTCGTCGTACCGGGGGGAGGGAGGGGAGGGGGGCGAAAAAAAAACGATTTATCATCATCACTATTATTATTATTATTATTATTATCATCATCATAATTACGTTCGTTACGTAACGTCGTTTTTTTTTTTTTTTTTTTTTTGCAATTTTCATAATCTGACATTCTAATGTTTTTTTTCTTTTTTTTTTCACGATAACAAATACCTGGAACGTCGTCGATCGTTTTTCTCCACGTTCACGTTTTTTTTTTTGTTTCTTGTATTGCACCGATGACCTTTAACCTTTGTTTGTTTGTTTGTTCGTTTGTTTGTTTTATTAGCGCGAAACGAACGGGTGAAATTTTTTTTTTAAAATTTGAATCGATCAATTTTCTTTTTTTTTTTTGTAAACTAAAAAATTTGTCCCCCGAGAACGTTTATTATCATTATCATTATCATTATCATTATCATTATTTAACTTTTATGCAAAATAAGTAATAATAATAATAATAATAATAATATTAAATCAATGTTTTTTTTAATTAAAAGAAAAACCTAACGTCGACATACAGGGTTTTCAGGTTCATTCAGGTTTTATTTATTTATTTTTTTTTTCGAATATCCCTAAAGAAATTTACCGTATTTTATTATCATTATTATTATCATTATCATTATTATCATTATTATTATTAATTTATTCGTACATTATAATAATTTGTGGTTTTGGGTTTTTTTTTTTTTTATTATTAAAAAGGCAATTATGTATCGAGACCCACACAAAAGTTTTTTTTTTTTTTTTTTTTTAATAATTAATATGCATGACCAAACTTTTGCTAAAACAACAACAAAAACAAAGATGATGACGATGACGATGACGACAACAACAACAACAACAACCGTAACCTTTATTATACTATTACATTTAATTCGGTCACGGACAAATTGATTATTTGTTTTTTTTTTCTTTTTTTTTTTCTTTTACCCTGAGGGTAAATAGAAAATCAAAACATTTTAAAATGGAAAAGATTCATTTAAAAAAAAAAAAAAAAATGGCGGCGTGTCACGTGACACGTCATCAACGAATCAAATCCCGTCCCGTTGTTTCGATATAATCGTACAATTATAATGAATTAATTTATTAATCGTCGTAATTTTAATTAATGTACTCGTTTATTCATAAAAAAAAAAAAACCGTTAACGCGTTGATTGCAAAATGGAACGCTCGTACAAACACAAACACACGTGCAAACACGCGTACAAACACAACGATTGTAACGTTTTGTAATTAAAAAATATTACAAAACAATTACAACGATATATATATATATATATATATATATATAAATTTCGTAAGATTTTATCTAATGATCCGCGCTATGATTTTGTCCTCCTCGTACAATGAAATCTAGTTCCACGATGATTTTTTTTTTTTTTTTGTCTGACATTTCTTCTCAGTTATCCAGATCGTTTGTTTGGGGGATTTTGTGTTATTTCCATCGGCCCTTTTTTTTAATTTTTTTTTTTTTTTGAAGGGATTTAACGAAAAGGTGAAGGGAAACGGGAGGAAATTGTTGTTGTTGTTGTTGAGATTTACGTAACACACGACTAACTAATTAATTTTACACTTATTTATTATTATTATTATATGTAATCTTTCACCTTCCCTTTTCACCTTATTCTTATTCATTTAACTTTAATGTCGGTAGGATTCGATTCAACGCACAGGTGTTTATTAATAGGTAGTTGAAAACGACGTCTATGGTCGTGAAGGTTGTCGACAGGGAAAAGGGCGATTTTGTCATTCGTTAAAGCAGCGTCGTTAGGGGTTTTTGCGATTTTTTTGCGATTTGTTTTACACCCCCCCCCTTTTCCCCTTTCCCCCCGGAAAATCCCTTTACGTGTCCCTCTGGTTGTTTTTCGTATTTTATCTTTTTTTACTAACAAACATTCGACAAGGTTACGGTTTGATAGTTTTTCAATTTTATTATCGTCGTTATCGAACGACACATATTGTTTGTTTGTTTTGTTGTCTTACAAAATATATGTATTTTTTTTGAAATTACGCCGACGATTTATCGATTTCTGAACGTAATGGGCGACGGGGAAAAATTCAAATCGAATTTTGGCGCCAAATTTTTCGCGATTAAATTTTAAAAAAAAATTTTTTTGTTACTTACAGTGATGAGTTGGATGTTCGTGGTGTGCTCGATCATCTTGTAGATGATGTTGAACGTGGCCGTGATAATAATGATGATGGTGCAAAATGCACTCCGGATCGGTGCAGTTAAGCATGACCGATTGTTGTTGTTGTTGTTGTGGTTGTTGGCGATTTAAAGTTTTTCAATATGGGAAAAAGTTTCAACGAATTATTTTTCATTCTTTTGGGTGTGATATACCACCACCACCCTCTTTCACGTTTAAATACAAAACTTTGACGATAATAATAATAATAATAATAATGATATTTTTCCGCACTGAATAAAAATTTCGCACTTGGGAAAACAATCTAAAACTTTGAATAATATCACTTTTTTTACTTATTTTATTTATAAATTAAATAAATAAAACATTAAAATAATTAATTAATTAATTAATAATAATAATAATGAATAAATTAAATCACATTTCATTTAAATTTAAATTTAAAATAATAATAATAATAGTAGTAACAAATCATTTATTTATCGAATCATTTAATTTTTTTTTTAC
>NW_002987189.1:626175-631175 GCF_000006295.1 Pediculus humanus corporis | reverse complement strand
AAAAAAAATTTTTTTTTACAAAAACGGTTGAGAAATTTTCAACTCACGCCCCTCCCTCGCCCCCCGACCTTCCGTTTCCATTTTTTAATTACTATAATTACCACCGCGAGCGCGCGTGTCGTTTTTTTTTTTTTTAACGACAGTTTTTTTCCTCCGACATTTTCTTCTTATTATTTATCTTTTCATCCGCCATATTTATTATTATTATTATTATTATTATTATTTTTACCATTTGAAAACATAATTTTTTGACATTGACATTTATTTATTATTATTATTATTATTATTATAAAAAAAAATAATTTTTATTCTTTCATAGAGAGTTATTAATAATACATTAGAAAGGTATAAAAATCTCTTAGAATTAAGTCCTTGATTTTGGATTAGAAAATACAAAATTTTTGGAGAAAGTCATTATTATTATTATTCGCGTATACGAAAAATTATTTATTATCATTATTATTTTTCAAAAAAAAAAATTAATTAAAAGTATTATTATTATTATTATTATTATTATTATTATTATTATTATAAATAATTTTCGTGCCCATTTTTTTTTTTTTTTTTTTTTTTTTTTTTTGTTTTACGAGATGTTAGAAGGTAAACGAGTTGTTTGTTGCCCTACCGACTCGTCTTCTTTTTTTTTTTAAATAATTTATTAGTGGCTATAAAGAAGAGGATGTAGCAGAAGACATCTTCTTTGTTGTTGTTGTTGCCAAAGGAAAAAACAAATCAAAGGTTTTAATAATAATAATAATAATAGTGTTTTTTTTCTCTTTTCAGTTATGATTTCGCCAGTACTCGATTTTTTTAAAAATGGTGGATTAACGGAAGGGAAACGAAATGAACCGGAAATGGTAGTGGTAGTAGATGGAATGCGAAACATACAAAGTCTAAATACACGGTAAAATGAATAATTTTTTTTTATTTTTATTGGTGATGGGATTGATATTGTTTCGTACGTACGTTTGCGATTCGAATCGAACATATCGAAACAAACGCGACAACGACAACGACAACATATCGAAACAAACGAGACGACAACGACAACAACAACAACAATAATGGGTGGAGTTGTTCGCATTGAAAAAAAAAAAAAAAAAAAAAAAAAATTTTTTTTAACGTTGACATAAAAACACATTTTTATTATGTTTGATAATAGCATACAAACGTAAGATACCTGTTTTCTATTCAAAAAAACGAGCGGATTTTAAATACTCGTAGAACATTCTAGAATGAAAATAATAATAATAATAATAATAATAATAATAAATGTAATGATAAAAAAATTTTTTTAAATTCGTTTCGCGCTACGATGAAAATTCAAAACGTTTATTTATTTGTTTGTTTGTTTGTTTGTTTGTTTGTTGTCGTTGTTGTTTTTAAAATGATATGAAACGTTATCATTAAAGGTTGAAACGGTCGGTCGTACCTTAAAAAAAAAAAATATTTGACTTGTTCTAATATTGTCACGTGATTGTATCGAATCGATGAAACATTGTTTCCGTTTATTGTCACGTAATATGTTGATTTCGTTTTTTTTTTAAAAAAATTTGCCGAATGCATTAAATGTGTAAAAAGTGATGATGATGATGATGATGATAATAATAATTAAACGACGTTTAAAAAACTTGTGACACGACGGAAGGAGGGAGTAGGAAAAGGGCGGGCATTAAAGGGGTAATGAAGAGAAAGTGATACGAGTTTTAAAAAAAAAAAAATTTTAAGTTTCGCACGCATTTTACCACCACCACGACTTCCTTTTCTTCTTTTCGCGCGGGAAAATTACGATAATTTCCGGTTTTTAAAAAAAAAAAAAAAAACTTAACGATTCGAAATTCATTTATATCATAATTTTTTTTTTTTTTTTTTTTTTTTGCGAACGTTAATAAAACGATGACGAATCACGATAGAATAATAATAATAATAATAATAATAATAATAATAATAATAATACCTGACCTATGACAAGGGTGAAAATAATTTAACGACGTTACATAATAATAATAATAATAATAATAATAATAATAATAATAATAATAAAATCTTATTAGGAATATTATTATTATTCGATGAACTTAATAATAAAAAAAAAAAAAAAAACAAAATGGCGGACGTAAAATTTAACGACGGATAATAACGTTACGTCGGTGATGATCGTCACGTTCGATGGTGGGGAGAGGTGAGAGGAGATGGAAAGGAGAGGGGGGAAAAGGAAGTTCAAATCGAATTCGTAACAAAAACAATAAAATAAAAAATTTAATTATAAAAACGTTAAAAGGGATTCGTTACAAAAAAGAGTTTGTTCGTGGCACGAGTCAGTTAAATCATCGTGTCTCGAACCGAAATGAGAGAGGAAAAAAAAAATATATATATATTCGAGTGAAAGCGCGTTTGACCCTTGATTTTTTTTTTTTTTTTTCATCCCCGGCGGAAAATTTTTTTTTTTTTTTTGAAAGGATGTTGTCGAATCGAGCTGCCGCCATATTAATTAAAAAAAAAAAAAAAAACCGGAAATCGTTTGAATAATAATTTTAAAAAAAACGGTTTTTCAAGGTTTTCCGTCTATTTTTTTTTTTTTTTTTTCGTTAAAATTGACACACGATCGTACCCGCCCGTACAATTTTCCGGTATGCTGCCCCGTTGTCCTTTTAAAAAAAATTTTTTTTTTTTTTCATATCGTTTCCCGCCATTTTTTTATTTATTTATAAATTTTAATTTAAAAAAAAAAAAAAAAATTGAAAAGGAAACCCTCGATTAGGTTTTTTTTTTTTTTATGTGTTTGTAAGTAGTAGACAGAAAAGGACAGAAATAGAAAGTAGTTTTATCGAACACACTTACAAAAAAAAAAAAAACAAGATTTAATGAAATTAAAAATAAAATTTTAATAAATTTAATTTTTCGTGGCAGAAGAAAATATAATTTTACGAGAAAAAATTTCGTTTTTCGATCGAATAATATTTAAATATATATCATTAAATAAATTATCGATTGATTGATTTATCGATGGATCGATTGATTTGTCTCGTTTCGTAAAATTTGAATGAAATTTAGGAAAAACACGTGGTACTAGAAGAACGTTTAGATTTCTTAACACTTTTGCGGTTAGCCTTCTTATACTCTTTAAAAAAAAAAAAAAAAAAAAACTTTTTTTTTTGTTAACAATAGAATTCGTTGGATTACCTTGAAAGTGTTAAAAACCTTGAGCGAATGCATTTAAAAAAAATAATAATAATAATAATTTTTTAACGTTTTTTTTTTTTTCGTTAAAAATTATCGATCGATGGATCGATGGATCGATCCATCGATCGATCGAAAAAAAAAAAAAAGGAAATTTAACGGAAATGAAATTTTTTTGTTTCTTCCCCTTCGACCGGCCGGACATTTCCGCAAAACGATTTTTATTTTATTTTATTTTTATTTTATTTATTTATTGATTTTTAATTAATTAAAAGTGAAATTTCCTTTTATTATTATTATTATTATTATTAGTATTTCCTTTTACTCACGAAAACGATTCATCTTTATTGATAATAATAATAATTGAAAAAAAAAAAAAACAAACGGGTAAAAAAAATGAGGGAAAAAAATAGGGAAAACTTTGACGTAACGACGGCAACAAGACGAATTATTAAATAATTTAATTTTTGCAACGAAACGAATTTTTTTTATTATCAAATATTGTTCATTCACGCCATTTTAAATTTATTTATTTATTTCGGAAGTGACGGCCATTTTTTTTTTTCTTTCCAGTTTGAAATTTCCATAAACGTAAATCGATAAACGTTGACTTTTTCTTTTTGGCGGTTGTTGCAAAAATTAATAATAATAATAATAATAATAATTTATTTTCCGGATTACGTTTATTAATTATCATTATTATTAATATTATTGCTCAGACTTAAGTGAGAGGGAGATTTTCTTATTTATTTCATTTTTTTCTTAACTTGTATTGCTCTCGATAATATCCAGGTATTTCTTCATCAGTCATTCAACCTTGAACAACTTCTTAGAATATTATTATTATTATTATTATTACTACTATTAACATCAACAGTGGTGCTTTATACGATGATGATTGCGACGAGTGTTATAATGGAAAGAGAGAGAGAGAGAGAGAGAGAGAGAGAGAGAGAGAGAGAGAGAGAGAGAGAGAGAGAGAGAAAGAAAAAGTCGTAGCGAAAACATAAAATGGAAAATAAGGTTTCGATTTCAAGCTTGAGTTTTTTTAAATTAATGAGAATACGTTAACTGGATATATGCTCACGTTAATCATCATCATCATTATTATCATCATTATCATTATCATCATTCGCGGTATTGTATTTGAGGTATGCGCATAATTTATTGAGTCTTCAATGATTTTTAAATTGATGTTTCGAGCATGACCTGAACTTTAAATGTTTGATTTTATGGTTTACAACCATGTGAAATTTAAAACGAAAACGTTTTCGAAAGTTTTTCGTTATTATTATTATTATTATTATTATTAAAAATAATAATGATAATATTGTTGTTGTTGTGTTTTTTTTCGTGAACCTGATTATTTTAGGGAAAAAAAATTCGATCGAATAAATTAGTCGTAACCGTTACACCGAGATTACCCGCGTGTCTCTTTTTTTTTTTTGAAATTTCATAGAGTAAATAAACAAACAAAAAAACAAAGTTTTCGATTGTTTTAATCGATTAATCGTTTATAATTTTTATCGTCCCATCGTGTGCGTTATTAATGAATTTAAAAAAAAAAAAATTTTTACGTTCGTTTCACGCGGATAAATTTTACTACTGCCACGATTTTTTTTTTTTCGAACGGGTCAATAGTCAGGGAATTTAAAAAAAAAAAAAAAAAAAAATTCTAAAAGGCCGTGTCGGGAGACGAAAAAAAAAATTAAAAAAAAAAAATTTTAATTTAACCGTTAGACTCTTTTTCGGTTTTAATATAATTATTATTTTAAAGGTCAGGTCACTCAAAATTATTATTATTATTATTATTTTCTTCT
>NW_002987189.1:601180-625811 GCF_000006295.1 Pediculus humanus corporis | reverse complement strand
GAAACGAAAAAGTAAACGTTTTAAAATAAATAAAACGACGACGCCATATTGTTTTTATTATTATTATTATTATTATTTATTAACGATAAATTTAAATTTTTTTTTTTTTTTATCAAATTCTCTCGAATTATTATCATTATTATCTCTTGTCTTCTTAGAATTTTTTTTTTTTTTTTTGGAAAATTTAATTAGCCTTCCTGTTAATCAAGGACTTTAAAAAAAAAAAACCTGTGCCTGTTACCCTTATTTACTTAAAAGTTAAAAAAAATTTTCCACGTCGATTCACTCTAGGAAATAAAAAAAAAAAAAAAAAAAATTTTTTTTCCTTCCCATGTGAATGAAATTTTTAAATTTTTCCCGCCATTTTGTATTTGTATGTAAACAAACGAGAGAGCGAGAGCGAGAGAGAGAGTGCGTTCAGAAACCGGAAACTATTCACAAACCCGAGTTATGTTTATTATTTTTTTTTTTTTTTTGTCTCTGCCATGCGATACGGTTTTCGAAAAAAATTTAATGATGATGATGATGATGGACGACAATAGCAAATGTTTTTTGTTTGCATGGGCGGTGTGTGCGGACAGGAAAAGCCATAATTTATTATTATCAAGGTAGAAACAACCTTGAAACCTTGACGATGTTGATTTCAAAGCTTTCCGTTTAATTCTCGATCCAAAAAAAAAAAAAATATAATCTTCCGTTTCATGTGTAATCGATTCTAATAATATTAATAATAATAATAATAATAATAATAATAATATTAATAATAATAATATTAATAATAATAATAATAATAATAATATTAATAATAATAATAATAATAATAATAATAATTTTTTCCGAATGTAAACGAATTTTAAAAGTTTTATTTTCGCATGATGATTTCATTTTTGTTTCCCCCTTTCCCTCCTTCTTAGAATTTAAAAAACCCCCCGAAGGTATTCGATGGCAGGAAGTTATTTAATTCAAGTTCGCATAATAGTTTTTTGTGCCAATCGTGTGTGACCTTTTCCAGGAAAAAAAATACCTTTTGGCAATAAACCCGACTGTTCCCTTTTTTCCCCCCCCTCCCCCTATCGTTCGCCTACAATTCGACAACAACAACAACAACAACCAAAACGACAGGAAAAAAAAAAATGAAAGCGACGTTTGTTGCGTTAAAAAAAATTTTTTCAAGGTTTTTGTTGTTGTTGTTGTTGTTTTTTAAAGATGCTGATCGATAAAGGTTTTGTACGCCTGACATACCTGATCGTAATTAAATCAATTTGTAAATAAATTATCGCCTATTGATTATTTTTTAACGATCGATCCAATAAAAAAGTCCAAAAAAAAAAAAAAAAATTTTTTTTTTTTTCAAACTCGCGTTTTTTCGCGTTTCGCGACCGTGAAAATACGAGGGTCATTATTTTTGTGACATAAGAATGTGTGATGGTCAAATCGTTTGTGTTCGTATCTTATTGATAGTAAAAAAAAAAAAAAAAAAAATAGGGTCAAACCCTGTATAAGATGAACAAAAAAACCTTCAACGTTTATAATACGTTCATTATTATTATTATTATTATTATTATTATTATTATCATCATCATCATCAAAGCCGGTTTTCAGGGTGATGATAACGTTTATTTGTTAAAAACAATAACGCTTTAACTTTTTCTTTTTTTTCTATACTTTCGTTCGAATCCTTTTTTTAACTTATTTCATGTTTAACTTAACTATTATTATTATTATCATTATCATTATCACTTAAAGAGGACGCCATATTGGTTTAATAATTAAAACAAAACGTTCGTTAATAAATATCCGAGAGTAAAAGTGTGTGTCTGTGCGTGGAAAAAAAAATGAAAAAAAAAAAAATTTTTTTTATTTTCTAATCGAAATTTTTTTTATTAAATTCGAGTAAATAATTATTATTATTATTATTACGTTGAAATGATATTGGTTCTATTATTATTATTATTATTATTATTATTATTATTATTATTATTACTGTCTAATTAATAATGTTATCGGACCGCGTCGAATTAACGAATCGGAAAAAAAAAAAACTAATTATTAATTTTTTGTCTTCTTACCTTTTAAAAAAAAAGTTGTTTTGCGTTTGTTTTGTGTTGTTGTTGTTATTGTTGTTGTTGTTGTCGTTGTTGTCGTCGTTGTTGTCGTCGTCGTCGTCGTCGTTATATTGATTTAAACATTTTAATGTTGTCGTTGTTTGTTATAACAAAATCCGTAGTATAATTTTTACGCGAATGAATAAATAGTCGTTCGTTTCTGTAAAAGAAAAAAAAAAAAAAAAAACGTGGCAGTAGTAATATTTGAACCGAACCTGATTATTAATAAACACCCGAAAACTTTAATAATAATAATATTAAATTTCCTTTGGGCCACGTTTATACCACCATAACGCCTTATTATTATTATCATTATCATTACTTATTATTGTGACACGTTTACATGAATTTGGTTTAACGGATATTTTTTTTTTTTGTTACTTGTAACGATTTAAATAATAAAACGTTTTAATTTACATAATTTTTTTTTTTTTTTTTTGTAACAAGTTCGGAAAGCTTTTAATGAATAATTAATAAAAAAAATTATTATTATTATTATTATTATGACGAAGGTGATTGAAGGGTGGGGGAAAGGAGGAGGGGAGGGGAAAAGAGAGGACATATTATTATTATTACGACAAACGAACGAACGAACGAACCAAAGGACAAAAAAAATTGTTTCGTTGTTATTATCGGGAAAAAAATTTTGGCGGGAAAATTTAAAAAAAAATTTCTTTTTATTACTCTATGGTTTTTTTTTTTTAAATGTCGTTCGAAAAACATTCGTCGAAACGGATGTGAAAAAAAAAAAAATTTATTTTATTAAAATGAAAAGTTGTGTGTGTTAACAACCGTTAATTGTTGTTGTTGTTGTTGTTTTTGACTATTTAATTACTTTTAATGTAATGTTACTTACTTTCTCCTTAAGGAATTTTTCTTTTTCTCTAAAACGACTTGTCTTTAAACGTATTTAAATATTATTTGCCCCCCTCCCTCCTTCCCTCCCTATTTTTCGGAAGGGAGCCACGTTTTAAAAAGGGGGATAGACTCGTGTGCGTGTGCGTGCGTGTGTGTGGGGGGTGGTGATGATGATGGCGATGGCGGTGGTTTTAATAAATTTCATTTAACAATATGGCGACGGTTCGTTAACTAGGCAGTATATATTCTCTCTTTTTTTTTTTTACCAATTTTTTTGTCGTCTGCTTTTTTAACCTCCCTCCCATTAAATAAGGTAAAAATTTCAATTACAAATTAAAGGTTGGATTTATATATCTTGGGGTAAAATTACTAATAATTTCAGTTGTAATCGTAGTTAATGTCAATTTTTTTTTAATTTAATTAAAAATTTCGCAAATGATAGAGATAGAAAATGGGGAGGAGAGAGGGAGGGGAGGGGAGGAAATAGAAAAAAAATAGGAGAAAAAAATCCCCGGGGATAGGAAAAAAAAAAACGTTTAAATATATGTGGGATTTGCTTAAAGGGATAATAAATGTTATGACGACAACGACGAGGGAGGAGTAATAATTTAACAAGGCGGTGACTTTTTTTTAAAAATTAAAATGGCGGCGAGTTCAATGAGATTTAATTACATATATACGCACACGCACGAAATTGCAAATATATATGTAATAAATTTAATAAATAAAATTACCAAATTTATATTAAAGTTATTATTATCATAATTATTATTATTATTATTATTTATAAATCGATTATATTAATTACGCAATGCGTATAAATGCCGTATAATAAAAAAAAAAAAATTAAATTATATTAAATTATTTTTGCGATGACGTTTTTATCGGTAATTATCGGTTACAAACGAAAGATCGAATACGTCATCAATTCTTTTGCAAAAATATTTATTTTTAAAATACCAAAAAAAAAAAAAAAAAAAATCGTGGAAGCAGACAAAATAAAAATAAATAAATAAATGAAAGGAAAGGAAACGGATTTTATACGATCGATGATTGACCGATGATATTACAAATAAAAAATTAAATCGTGTCAGTAGAACCCCGATCGAATCAATGACACAATATCTCGCGTGTGGTGTGTAGTAGTACCTGAAATTTATTTTTAAAGTATTCCATTTATATATTTTCTAGTCAATGGTATATCCCATTAACAATCGATTCATTATTGGGGATTCGGTCAATGTAATCGTTATTAATAATAATAATAATAATAATAATAATAATAATAATAATAATAAATAAAATTACTATCGAATGCCTGAATTTTTTTTTTTTTTTTTTTTTTAGGCACGTTAAACATACAACATTGATCCGATTGTTTTTTTTTTTTTTTTTTTTTTTTTTTCACTTGACATCATTTCTGTCGTTTTTAAATTAATTATTATTATTATTGTTGTTTTTTGAAATTCGAGCGTGACGTCACGATTATAATAATTTTTCGCGAGGTCGTCGTGTGTTCAAACGTTAAAAAAAAAAAAAAAAGGTTTATACTACCGGATCGAACCTACCGCAAAGATTTAAACAAATCATTCTCGTCTAAGGGCAACGTCCTGAAGTTGGTCAGGTTTGCAATAGAAGCCTAACTAAGCCTAAACCCGACAAGGGGTCATCATCGTAAAACTCGAGAGAGAGAGAGATAGAGGGGGAGGGGAAGAGAGGGGAGGGGAAACGGAATGTCGTCTGACAGCTAGATCATAATTATTAACGGTCGATTTTTTATAGACGAATAATGTAATTTTTTTTTTTTTTTAAATATTATTTTCGGTGGGTGGTACCCGTAGAAACAATTCTTAAGGGTTTAAGTTTAAAGTCCGAAAGCACGCACGCATACGCACACGCGCACGCACTTTATCTCGTACCTTTGTATCCTTTAGTCATGTACGCATACGATTTGGGGAAACGCATTAAATGAAAGAATTCTTGTCGGAGATATATAATATTTAACCCCGCGTCGGGAATAAGTTTTGCAACAACGCACACACACGCACGCAAAATGGGGGTCGTCGAAATGATAAGTAAAACAAAGAGAAAATTATTATTATTATTATTAATATTATTAATTTAGAGCGTGAGGGGTTACCAACCAACCAACCAACCAACCATTTTACTTATAAAATTTACCCTCGAGTTATGTAAAAATATTTGTCTTAGATAACACAATTATAACATTAATAAAGAAGTTTGTTTGATTTAAATAAAAGGTTTGCTTGGGGGGGCCTCGAATAAAAAAAAGAAAAAATTATTGAAGATTTTTTCCGCCTCCCTCATTTCCTCCTGCCCCCCACAAAAATAAATCAATCGTTTTACTTTTTCCCCCCACGTGTGTTGTTATACGAACGAACAAGTTTATGATTCATTTCGGGCTCCCCTTAATATTCATTTTTTCCTTCTTTACAATTTTTTTCCTCAGCAGTGTTTGCCGTTTGTTTCATTACGTAACTACTCCTCAGACAAAGATTCGAAAGGGAACTCTTCCCTCTCCTCCCCTCCCCCTCGCAAAAAAGAAAAACGATTCGAATTATCCGACGGTAAAAAAAAAAAAAAAAATTATTTTTTTTTGTTTGTTTGCGAAAAATTGAAAAAGTTTTAAATTCGATTCGTAAATAAATTATTATAATTACGATATATAAATATACGTATGTCGTTATCAAATTTCCAAACGACTGATAACACAAACACACGCACACGCACGTACGCACACGCATTTTTTTTTCTCTTTCTCAAATTAACATTAAATTTTTGTAAAACGAAGACTTATTAATGTTTTATTTTCATAACAAAGCAATTAAAAACGCGTTTAATTAGTTTTATTATTATTATCATTATCATTATTTATAATCATCATCATTATTATTATTATTATTATCGTCATCGTCGTCGTCGTCGTCGTCGTCGTATACGAAAACGACACGTTTAAATATTATCCGAATATTGTTTGTATGGACACGCGTGTGCGTGGGTATCCGCGGTCACGTATCCGAAGTACTCACGCACATTCGGTTTTACTCGTAAAGTAAAATAAATAAATAAATTTAATATTAGTATATTAAATATTCGTGTAATTAATTTTCAATTATATCTATTGACACGAAACGAAGTTATGTAGTAAAAACGTGGATAACGAATTTTTAACTCCGGAAAAAAAAAAAAATACGGTATTCCATACGTGAAAAATATTTTTTTTTTTTGACGGTTAAACACGTGCGTGTTATTATTATTATTATTTTCTAAAGACACGAAAATATTCGTGCACGAGAATCGCACGGGGAAAAAAAAAAAAAAAAAAATTTCACCCGAAAAAAAAAGAAATAATAATTATTTAAACAATTAAGAGAAAGAATTTTACCAAAAAAATATTTTTATCGTGTTAATAGAAAACAAATTAATTGCTTTTCATTATTATTATTATTATAGAAACTTTGACCTCGTTGTTTACTATATATTTATTTATATATACAATTGTCGCGTTTTATTTTATAATCGACTTGTTGCCTTTTCATTATTATTATTATTTCCATCGTTAATTTTACCATCGTTTGATTTGGTTTTTTTGCATTTTCGAAGTGTCATTAGAAAAGGTTCGTTTGCCTATTTTTTTATAGATTCGTAATTAATCATTTTTTTTTTTTTTTTTGTACGAGCATGAAATGATTCTACGAAATTCGCTTTGTAAAATCATCGCCATTTTTTTTTTTTTTTAATTATCTAACGAACGATTATTATTATTATTATTATTATTGTTTTTTTTTTCTATCATCGTGGGAGATATACGTAAGTTCGATTTATTTGTTGGCGCGAAACGACGAAGAGATTTTTTTTTCTTCGATGACGTCATAGGGTTTAATGAGTTTCTGAACGCACCGCGTTTAGTTCGATTGATTTAGTCGCAAAACGAGGAAGATGACGTCATATGGTTTGATGGGTTTCTGAACGCGCACATTCTCACACCCCGTCTTCCACCGACGCATTGACAAATGACAATTTATTTTCCCCAGCATTCCAGGAAAGGGTAACGCTTATCAGGATTTAAAAAAAAAAAAAATTTTGTCGTCTGCTAGTAGGAAAATACGTGTAGGTAAATGAGGGAAACGACGGTATTTAAAACCAGACGCACAAACAAACATTTACGTTTGTTTTGTTTTTCTAATTACTTATTAATTAATTATATTTTGTCGATGATTACAAATTTACTTATTTAAATTTTTTTTTTTTTTTTTTTTTTTTAAATTATTGGCGGGAAACCGGAAACTAAAAACTTATTAAAAAAAAAAACTTTAGTTAATGAGAGTGTATGAGTAGGCAGAAGCAAGTGACGAATGATTTTTTTTTTAACAACAACAACAACAATTTTTGTTCGTTTGTTTGTTTGTTTGTTTGTTTATTGTTAAACAATTGCTGGAATTTTCTTTTTTAATAACTTTCGACTATCTTAAAACGAGTCAATCTTATTTTTATCTATTTTTTTAATATTTTTATTACGTCACGATCGTCCATTTTCTTTTTTTTTTTTTTTAACGAAAGCAAAAGGATAAGATACCATAATATTTTTTTGATTAACTCTCTCTCTCTTACAACAACAACAACAACCGACTGATTTCTTATATAAAAAACTTTTGTTATTATTATTATTTTGTTTTCGCTTATAAAAAGGAAGCAAACTTATTACTTCCGACTCGTTGTTGTCGTCGTTTGTTGTTGTTGTTGTTGTTTTGCTGTCGTTAACCGTGATCGAAACGATTGTCTCTTAATAATTTCAAAAAAGTTTTTATCGTGATAGTTTTTTTTTTTTTTTTTTTGTTTTTGCTACACGCAAGAGATTTTTACCTTACAGACGACGACGACGACAACAACAACAAACGTAATTAAATTTCACTTTCACGTATTACGTAATTTTTTATCCATATGCTACATAATGTCGAGAATTTGCTACAAACAAAAAAATTTTTTTTTTGTATTTTGCGGCCGTGAATTGACCACCTACTCTTTTTTGTTTTGTTTTGTTTTCTCCTTGTTAACTACTACTACTATTAGTACTAGCTACTAATCATTCGATCATTTTTACGTAATTTAGTATTACGTTACGAGTGGGGGTGGGGTAAGGTGAAATGGAGGGTGAGGGGAAGTAGGTAATTTTTTTTTTTTAATTACATCCGAACGTGATCGTGCTTTAATATTTTCTGTTAAAAAAAAACCAACGAAAATCGTAAAAATACCTGAAATGACAGATCGGAAAAAGAAAACCTTGGCCTTCGTCAATATTATTATTATTATTATTAACAAAACTCATACGTGAAATTTAATAATAATAATGATGATAATAATTTGTCGGGAATTTGAATGAGAAAAATTGTCGTAGGGATTGCTGTAGGATTTGTTAATGGTTAAAAAAAAAAAAAACGGGGAAATTTTTGTTTGTTTGTTTGTTTGTTTATGACGTAATAGAAAAAATTTAACTTTCATAATCGATAATGACGAATAAATAATTCGAAATGAAAAAAAAAAAAAAAAAAAAAAAATTAGGTAAAATGAGTGAGAGAGAGAGAGAGAAAGAGAGAGAATGAATGAATTTTTCCGGATTAAAAATTAATTAAATTTTTTTCACTCCGGAAAAATCGTTCGTTACGCGCCTATATCTCATAATAACGGAAAAAAAAGAAAAAAGAAAACCAGTTTTTTTAAAAATTATTTCGTTACATCGCAACAAACAACAAACAAAACCGCAACAAACAACAACAAATCGTATAAATATAAGTTTAATAAACTGGACAACCGTACAGAAGAAGAAGAAGAGAAAAAAATTCGATTTTTTTTTTTTTTTTCGTAATTTTAATTTTTTAAACTTCCGTTTGTTGTTTGTGGGCAAAAAATTTTCTCTCTCTCTCTCTCTCTCCTCTCTCTCTCTCTCTCTCTCTCACTAAGCTTTTGTTTTGAATGTATAAAAATGGCCGCCCTTTCTTTAGGGCTGATTTATCCGGTCAACCTTGAATTTTTTTTTTTTTTTTGTCATTTGTTGAGTTAAAAATTTTTTTTGTCGTCGTCGCGAGCTTTTACTTGGCTTTTGTTTAAACAAACAAACAAACAACAAACGTTAAATTTATTATAACGATTTGAAATTCGATACGTGGTTTTAAAAAAATTTTTTTTTTTTTTTTTTCGTTTGAATCTTTACGTCGAAAAAACGAAAACAAACAAACAAACAAACGACAAAACGAAAGAAATTTCACGTTGCGTTATATAGAAAATAAGGAAATTATATAAACTAAGCAAAACGGTATCACTTTGTATCATTATTATTATTATTATTGTTGTTGTTGTTTTGCGGTTGTTGTGTTTAGACTCCTGCCACGAAAAAAAAAAAAAAAAAAAAAAAAAATTCGATTCGTTAAAAACGTGCCACAAAAGAAATTCTTTTGCAAAAGGAAAAAAAAAAAAAAATAAAACAAATAAAATAATTTTTTAACGTCCGCCATTTTGTTTTTTTTTTTTTTCGGTCGTAACGTTTGGGAAAAAGGTATTATTATTTTAAAATTTCAAGTTTTGTTTTATATAATGATGACCATAAAAGGATTTATAATAATAATAATAATAATAATAATAATAATAATAATAATAATAATAATAATAATAATAATGAAAATCAACGTGGAGAAATAAAAAAAAAATAAAAAAAAAACATAAAAAAAACCGGGAACTCGTCATCGCCGCCATTTTTTTTTCTTCTCTAATTCGATTTGTTGTCGTTTGTTTTCGTTTGTTGTTTTCTCGTTGACTTTTCGAGCTTTTTTTTTTTTACTCGTTTTGTTATTTAAATTATTAAATTTATCAAATTAAAAAAAAATTCAAGTTTTAAATCTGATAAAAAGGTTAAAAAGAAAGAAAGAAAGAAAGAAAAATTTTTTTTTTTTTTGCAAAGAATTCGACTTTTAAATACACGAACACGCGCACACGATATACCAAAACAGGTTTGCATTTCTTTTTCTTATTTTTTTTTCTCCTTTTAAATAAAAACGCAGTAGAAAATTATTATTAAATGTGTTTGTCGTTGTCGTCGAATCTCGTTGTTTGTTTGTTTGTTTGTTTATTATTAAAACAAAAAAAAAACAATAATTAAAACTAATTATAATGGTTGATAAAATAAAATAAAACGCGCACATAAAAATTATTATTATTATTATTATTATTTGTTTTTTACGTTATTAACGGAGTCGCCATTTTTTTTTGTAAAATTTTTTTGTTCGTTTTGTTAAAAAAAAAAAAAAACAATCAGACAAAAGGAAAATCTCTTTCTCTCTCTCTCTCTCTCTCTTTCTTTCTCTCTCTGTCTCCTTCTCTCTCTCTCTATCTATCTATCTTTCTTTCTTTCTTTCTTACTTTTTTATTATCGTTTGTTTATGTTGTCGTAAACAAAAAAGGAAAAAAAAAATTTGACTCACCATAGATGATAAAATAAACGAGACGAAACAAAAAAACGATAATTTTGAATTTTCCGCCAAAATTGAATTTTCCAAAACCGGAAATAGGAAAAGAGGCAGACGACAAGACAAAAAAAAATCAAACGCGTCACCCCCGAAAAAAAAAAAAAATGTTTTTTAATTTTTTTAAACACTCACTCGACTCGACTCGAAAAAAATTGTAAATCGATAGATCGATATATCGATCGATAAATCACATTTTTATTAATTTTTCTTTTTCACGTCAATAAATAATAATAATAATGATAATAGTCCGAACTGTTAAAAAAACTTTTTTTTCGCGAATTCGTTTTAATAAGTAAAAAAAAAAAGAAAACAAACAAAGTTTAAAAAACGGTGTTTGTGTGCGTTTGTTCGTTTGTACGTTTGTACGAAACGTTTGTGTCTGACATATACTCGCGACGCTTAACAAACCTGTACTGAACCATAGATTGAATATCTCGGGTGCATAAACACATTGATTAGACGAACTTATGTTCAAGGTTTTCAATACCGCAACGCGATAACTCACCAATACCTCATGATTTCACATAGTCCCTTTTTCTTCTCGACGGCAAATTTTTCTCCAGAAAAATTTTATTTTGAAGCTTTTTGTCGTCATCATCGCCTCCTCATTGCCCCCCTTTTAAAATTTTTTCTAAATAAAAAAAGTTGGTATTTTATTATCATTATTTAAAATTTTGCATAATCGACTAAAATTATTATTATTATTATTATTATTATTATTATTATTATTATTATTATTATTATTATTATTATTATTATTATTATTTTGGAAAATGAAAAAGTTTCCATTTTCGAAAAAAAAAAAAAAAAGTTTAAATGTCGTGATCGAAAGGTGCAAAGTACAAGTCGCGGATAGTTCAAAAACGTTTCGATTTTCATTTTTGGTAATAACCGAAGTTAATGAGCCTAATTAGTCTTTTTTTTTTTTTTTATAAAACTGGTTTGGTTTTTTTTTTTTTTTTTTTGAGCAAAGTCCAAAATGAAAGTAGCAAACGTATACGTAGGTACGTAGGTACGCACTCACTCACTCGCGCCTAAATATTTCTATATACACTTGTTTACTTTAAAAAAAAAAAAAAAAAAAATGTTTAAATGTCATTTATTTTTTTCACGAGGAAAATTTAAACATTTTTTTTTTCTTATGAAAATTTCACTACCCCCCTCGCCCGTCCCCCCGCACTAACCTTTCTCCCTTCTTCCACCCTTCTGTCTTCCTTTCTCTATGACGAACGCACGTTCGAACGCATTTTGTTTACTTAATTTACGTTTTACGTTCGACCGATAAATACAAATTAATATGACGGGTCGTTAATATTATTATTATTATTATTATTATTATTATTATTATTATTATTATTATTATTATTATTATTATTATTATTATCGGATAAAAGAATTCGAAATTTGGAAGAAGATCCGGTGAGGGAAAAAAAACCGCCATTTTGTTTTACGATCCTTAATTTTCCGTAGGTTAAACAACAACAAAAAATGGCATTAAAGACGTGGCTGAAGAATAAAATTATTATTATTATTATTATTTAAGTCAAAGGTATTATAAATTAGTATCTTCGGGTCACGTGGAATTAACGTAATTATCAATATGGTCAAGGTCGTTAACTGACCAATCCTCCTCAATTATAGTTTTTTTTGTTTTTTCTTCTTATTCTTATTCTCCCCAGTCGGTTCGAGGGTAGGTTCGGGGTTTTTTTTTTTTTTTCAATATCGTTTTTTAAAAAGGAAAAAAAATTTGAGCGCGTTCAGAAATTCTAAACAATTCTACTGGAATTATTTATTTATACCTGGAGAAAGTAGTTAGTCGTCATATCTGGCCGCGTGCCACCACACCGTTGAACAAAAAAAAAAAAAAAAAAAAAAAAATATTAGATCGAATTTTGACGATGATCGAACGCGCACGCGCACTAACGCACTCTGGAAACGAATCCAGTCCGAACGTAATGTGTCGTTCTCACCCCCCACAGTCCCTCCAGGAAAATTTCCATCGATGCATTCGTTAGAGGTGAGATTACTGGAGAAAATGAAGGGAAAAACGGTTTAACCACAATCAAATTCGAACGGTTGGAAAATTTTTTTTTTTTTTTTACGACTGACCGACCGACTGATAACGATAAATAACGTTCGGTTGATTGACCTTGAAAATAAAATAATGAAATTTGATAACGTGGAATTAAAAAATTAAAGTGTCATTAGACGTACGATTTTAAATATTGCGACAACGACGAAAGTTTGGGGGGAAAAAAATTGTTTATTATTATTTTAATTATTTTTATTCGGTTTGTTTGTTTGTTCGATTCGATTGTTCGTTTGTTTGTTTGTTGTCGGTGGTCGAATGAATAAACTAGTTTTGTTTTTTGTTTTTTTTTTGTTTTTTCGTCGTCTGCTTTCCATTAACATTCCATCCGTACGTTTTTTTTTAAAGATAAAAAACAAAAAAAAATTTTCTCTTTGGTTGCTTTCGTGACCTTCGAACTTTTTGTTGTTATTATTATTATTATTTTCTCAAGCTCTTCTTCTTCTTTTGCTATTTTCGTGGGGGGAAGAGGGGGAGGGGAGGGTGGAGGGAGGTTGGTGAGGTTATTTTTTTTTTTACACGATCATCAATTACGTTTTTTATTTATTTCGCTTTCACCGATTTTTTCTTTCTCTCTCTCTCTCTCTCTCTCTCTCTCTCCCTCTCTCTCTCCCTCACTCTCTCCCTCACTCTCTCACTCACTCTCAACTCGATTTACATTCTTCCCCTCAAACGTTTTATTTTGAATTTTTCTTTTTTAACCGTTTTTTTTTTTTGCAAACGCAACAAACGCAACAAACACGCACTCGCTCACGCACGTAATAATAATAATCATTATTATAATAATAATAAATTTTTTTTATACATATCGATCGAATTTGCTATGATTTTTAACATTTATAATAAATACGCCGTATTCACTTTCGTTTTTTTTTTTTTTGTTTTTTTTTTTGTTTTTTTTTTTTTTTTTTTTGGGGAGGGGGGGTAGGGGGCATTTAAGTGTATTTTGCTTTTTTGGTTTTACCTTGACCTTTAAATCGAAAGTATTAAATTTTTTTTTTTTTTTTGGTTTTCATATTTAAAAAGAAAAAAGAAAACCTTCCATTCTACCACTCCATTGTTTTCTAACCCGTTTTCCAAATTTTTACGATTTCTAAGAGGGTAGGGAGAGAGGTAGGTAGGGAGGGAGGGAGGAAGGAAGGAAGGGAAGAATGTGGGGATTAGGGGGGGGGCGAGCAATACTTCAACGAGTTTTTTTTTTTTTAAATGAAATTTTAAAAAAACGAATAATAATTCCGGAATTTGTATTTCGTAACAATTTTTACAAAGTAGTTTGTTTTATATTATTTCCTTATTTTCTTATCAGTCAGTGATTTAAGCATTCATCATTATCATCATCATCATCATCAATTTTTCCCGCGTAAATTTTTAAAATTTTTAAAAGTTAATAAATGAATTGTCAGAGGTACGAATTAAGGTCAATTTTTTTTTTTTAAATAATAATAATCATCGGAAGAAAAGAAAAGAAAAGAAAAAGTCCTTTAATATTATTATTATTATTTTTGCGAAATTTTTAATATTATTATTATTATCATTATTATTATCATTATTATTATTATTATTTGTTCGTCCTTAAAATCCGATTGGGTGGGGGTTTTTTTTATTTATTTTTTATTTTTTCCTACCGAAAATTATTAATTTTTTTTTTTTTTTTTACAATAATAATAATTACTAGAAAAAAGTGTCACGGCTTTCAATAATAATAATAATAATGGTCAGGTACGAATTTTATTTAGTTTTTTTAGGTTTTAGGTTTTAGGTTTTTTGCCCTTAAAAAAAAAAAAAAAAAACGTTAACGACTTTAATAAAATAAATAAATAAATAAATAAAATATTTCTGTCACGGTTATCAAGTAAATTAAATTTTTTTTAAAGAAATAATTAAACGTTCGAAAAAAAAAAAAAATTGCGATGATAATAATGATAAACAAGTGGGCGATTTATTTTAATAAATTTTTTTGCAAAAATTATGTATTGTTATTATTATTATTATTATTTACGAGTAAGGTGAGAATGATGATGATGATGATGATGATGATGACGAGGTTCTCAAACAACTAATGTGTGGGAGTTGGGATATTTCATTTCCAAAAAACAAACAAACAAACAAACAAACGAATAAATTAAATACGATTCGACTTAAAGGGTATTTCGTTGTTGGGGAGAGAGGGGAGAAGTGCGGGGGGTAAGGTGAATAAGATATTCGTTGCATTGACAAATAAATGCGACGTAACATTAAAAGCGTTAATCGTTATTAGGGATTAAGTAATAATCAATTTGCAATGATTTAATTAGGTTCTAATAAGTTCGAATGTAATCAATCAATCAATCAATCGAATTATTACGCATAATAAATCGAAATGTGAAATAATAATGATAATGATAATGATAATAAAAAAGGTCTGTTATCATTCGTTTTAATTATTATTAGTCTTATTGCTCTGATTAAAAAAAAATTTTATTATTATTATTTTAAATGATAAATTAATTGTGAGTGAGTGCGTGCGCGTGCGCGTGCGTAAACGAGGAAAAAAGTGTGAGGTCAGGTATTGGGACCCCCCAAAAAAAAATTGGAGAAAAAAAAATTGTGGTTTTTTATATAGAGGTGGCTGTGTGATAAGGTCGCGCAGGTCCTTTTCTTTTTATTGTTTATCATTATCATTATTATTATTATTATTATTATTATTATTCGTTTGTTTCAAAATGTTTGATTTGTACGAGGGGACATTTAAAATCTCTTTAATTAATTAGGTAAAAGTGGCGGTGGTGGTGGTGGTGGTGGGGTGGTGGTATCCCGAGGTCAAATGGCGGGTTGTCTGATGCCTTTCTAATACTTCACAAATAAGGTTAAAACTCATTGACTTCGACTGTGTGCGTGTGTGTGTGCGTGCGAGTGCGTGTCACGCAAACCTTTAGTACGACAAACGACATTGTAAAAAAAACATTCCCCCCCCCTCGCGAAAAAAAAGAGAACGCGGTGAAAGGTTTTAACGATAATGATAAACGATGGATGATGATGACGATTAAGGTGCGGGATAGTAAAAACAAAGAAAGGTCAAGGTTGACGACGACGACGACGACGATCGTGACGACGGGAAAGCCTTCTTTATTCTGTTGTAGTCAGGTACGGATTTACTACTAATTAAAATTTTTTTTTTTTTTTTATTTCGATCCAGGATTTATATGTATATAAAAAAATACGTTTAACCTTGTGCAAAAAAGATTCACGTCGTCTGACATTTTCAACTTTTGTTGTTGTTGTTGTTGTTGTGCTCTCTCTCAATTCCACCTTTTCATTATTCCCGAGGGGGGCAGGGAGGAAGGGACAAGGGGGCGAAGGGGCAATTCGTGCGTTTTATTAACCACTTCAAGGTATGCGACCCCGCATCCTTATGGAACCCGTGCCCTAAAACCATTTTGATTTTGATTTTATTTACGAAGGAATGTACACGCCCTAGTAAAAAAAAAAAATAATTAAAAAAAAAAAAGGCCAGGTTCGAATCCGGTAATGATGATGATGATAATAATGATAATAATAATAATAATAATATTTTCCGAAAAGGAAGGTTTAAAAAAAAAAAAATAACCTTCGGAGCGATGCCCATTGAAAAAAAGTTTTTTAAATTTCCCTCCCCTCCCCTCCCCCCCAAATAAATCCCGGAGTGATTGAGAATGTTTCGAACGTGTTGATGACGTCATAAGAAACACACGTTAGTATCGCATTATTATTATTATTATTATTATTATTATCATCACAACTACTAGTTTTCTCGCAAATAATTTCTTATCATAGTTCATCACTCACCGAAAAAAAACATAAAAAAACATAAAAACGCGAAACCGTGTTCGTTTCCGGTAATTCGAGTATTTTTCGACGAAAAAAAAAATAAGAAAAAAGTTAATAAATGACGTAATAATTATTTAATAATAATAATAATTTACGATGACGTAATTACGTAATGGTAGTAGTAGAAACGAGTGAGTGAGTATGTAAGTAAGTAAGCAACACATTGTGTGGATTTGAACTTATGTACTCATACATAATATGTGACAAATGTTTTTTTTTTTTTTTTTCCTTCTTTTATTCTTTTATTATTCTTCTTCCACGACCAATTAAATAATTGCAATTATTATTATTATTATTATTATTATTATTATTATTGTCATAATCGATGAAAAAAAAAGTTCATCGATCGTATTTATTTATTTTTAAAATGTTAATTAAATCGATTGAAAGGAATTTCTTATCGTTGGGTTTTTTCGGGTTGGAAAATTTATTATTTTAATTTGGGTTAAGAAACAAAATGGCGGACGGTCGATTCATAAAAAAAACCTTTTCGGAATGGTAATAATAATAATAATAATAATAATATAATCGTTGGCAATGTGTTTATCGCAATAAAAATAAAAAAATAAAAGTGAAAGCAACAATTGAAAATATTTTAATAATTTATAAAAATGAATGAATGAATGAATGAATGATTGAATTTATTTTTGTCGAATTCTCGGACGAAAATGAATGCGATCAAAACGCGTTTGGGTTTGTGTTCGATGGGTTTCGAAAAAAGGTTTTAAAATGTTGACGTCACGGAGAGGTGATGCTGTGTATTAGGTTCTTCTTCGATTTATTTTTCTTTGTCTCCTTCTTCTTCTTCTTCTTGTCGTCGAAATCTTTTCTATCTCGCTCATTTTTGCTCTTTTACCGTAATAATGGGGGGGGGGGAAATTGGTAAAAATTATTAACGTTTTCATTTTTGTCACCTTGTAAAAGAAACCACAAAATGACCACTCGACCGACCGACCGACCGACCGACCTGTTACCCAAAAGAAAAGGTGGTGAATTCGGACATTGACTTAGAACCAATGAAAAACCGTTAAAACTATCCAAAGGAAACGAAAAATCAAAAAAAAAGATGAAAGCTTTGCTCGGTGGGCAGTTAAATAGGGGTCGCGCACACGCACGCACGTACGCACGCACGCAAACATTCCAGGTTTTGAATTTTGTGGGGGTAACGTTAGGAAGTAATTTAACGACACGACCTTTAGGGAGGAAAATTGACCCCGACGCCCTCTCGAAACGACGTAAGTAAATTATCGATTAAACGATCGTAGAAATCGATTCCAGGTAGAGATGTAACGATAATAATAATAATAATAATGAGTCAAATTGATTTTAATTGATGATGCGTTAATTAATACATTAATTAACTTTTAAAAAATTAGGTTGAAAGCCTTTTAGCACATCTCCCCCGGGGGTTGGATGGGGGGAGGGAGGGGTCAATAATATAATATTACAAATTTAAATCGATGTCGTTGTTTTGTTGTCGTCGTCGGTTCGATCGTTTAGGCCCCCACCCCCCGAATAAATAAATTTGTGTTGTTTTTTTTTAATCTCAATTTTCCTCTTTCTCTCTTTCTCTCTCTCTCTCTTTCTAATTTTTTACGGTAGTCTTTGTTAATTACTCAGGTGTCACCACCATCACATTGTTTTCGTTTCACACGTTTAACCGCTATTAATGATAATAATAATAATAATAAATACGTATAAAATTTCGAAGAAAAAATTACCGTCGCCATTTTATAAAAGGTCAAAAAAAAAAAAAAAACAAAATGGCGAAGTTTTGCAAACATGTCGCGCGCGCGGTTTACCATCGATACTTTTATGGAGTCACATCGTGTAGGAAAAGGTTTACCTTTAAGGAATCGCAATGACCCCCATTTCGAAAAGGTTTGTCTTTTTTAACGATTACAAAATGCATGTTTTTTGGACAGGCCGTGATGACCGTGTTGTCGACCTTTTCATTTGTCGATTTTCATACTTGAAGGTGTTGTTGTTGTTGTTGTGGTTGTTGTGTTTGTTGCCTTAATAGAATTTCATTTGTGCGTGTGCGTTCGTGTTTGTTGCATGTATATATAATTTCGCGATTTGAAAAATATATAATAAATTTTTGGCAAAACGACTCCGAATAACGTAATCATCAATGTGGAGGGGGGGGGGGAGGGAAAAACCTAAAATGATTTCCATGGAAGATTCACACGCATGAGAGAGAGAGAGAGAGAGAGAAAATAAGGTCACACATCGACCATCGATCGATCGATTGATTTGCCATATCAATTATTTAATTTATGTATTATTAATTCACGGGGGGCTATTTATCTTATCCATAAGAGAAAAAATTTTGGAAATTATTATTATTATTATCATTATTATTACGAACGTTTAAACGAGAGGGAAAAAAGGTGGGGGCCGACGTTTAAAAGATTAAATTTCTTTTGTTTTTTTTTGTGACGTCGTAATAATAATAATGATAGTAAATGAAATCGATCGTGGATTTTTATTATTCTTACCTTCAGCCCTGACTCACTACTATCGAACCCTTAGTTCAATTTTTTGAATGACGTTTTCAGAACAGCAACAAACAACAAACGGTAGAGTGGGAGATTGTTGATGGATTGACGTGAGGTTGTTGATCGATATTTGTTTTTTAATGATTTTATTTCGTAAGTTTTTTTGCTTTTTTTTCGCGTCTCTTTTTGCCCTTTCGGTTCTTCCCCCTCCCGCCTCCCCTCTTCCCCCCGAAACAACTTACCACTCGATCGTCATTTACGTCATAATTTCATATATATTTAAATTTATAATTGATGAAATTTGCAAAAAGAAGAAGGTGTGAAAATTGGAATAGGTATCGGAATCGAGTTGTGAAGGTTGTGAAAAAAAGTTTTTTTTTTTTTTTGGGGGGGGGTGTGTGGGGGAAATCATTTTTTTTTTCTCTCCAAATTATTAAATATCACATTTTGATATAATACGTACACTCGTTCGAATCACGAATGTGAAGCAAAAGATTTTTACGAAAAAAAAAAAAAAAAAGGTCAAAGGGCAAGGAGCACACACGGGACTAACAAAAATTTTAATACGACGAACTTGACGAGTACGTTAAACTTTTATTATTATTATTATTATTATTATTATTATTATTATTTTACAAGTTTTTTGCACACCCGGCGATGACGCTTTTGATTTACAAAAAAAAAAAACAAAGCGCGTGATGATGATATTGTTTAATATCGATTTTTCGATATCTCGATTCTATCGATAATTTGTTATTGTTAAGTAACGACCTGGCGTTTTTTTTTCACGTGAAATTATTTCATTTCCCACGAAAAGCGCGGGAAAAGTTTATGAAAAAAAATTATTTTCTTTTAATCATCATCATTATTAATAAAATCGTCGGTGGATCCGGGAGGCGGGGGCGAAGGCGGGGGGGCGGCGGTGGATTTCACGAAATAAATTTCGATTTTTTTCTATCGAAATAAAATTTTTTTTTATTATTGGAAAGTACTTATAGTCATTCTATAAGGAAATAAGTCGTTGTTGTCGTCAACGTCAGCCGATTTTGTTTACATTATTATTATTATTATTATTATTAAAAGTCTAAATTAACGTCCTACTTAAATTGATTCTTCATCGTATTGAATTACGAAGGGGGAGGGGAGGGGGAAGTCATGAAACGTCATCGGAAACCATTCCAAAAAAAAAAAAAAAAATTAAGGTACGCTGTGGAAAATTTAAATGGGGGAAAAAAAAAAAAAAAAAATTTTGGTTGTTTTTATATTTTTCGTGTTTGTCGCGTGTTTGTTGTTTGTTTGTTTGTTTGTTGGTAAAGGAAAAATCTCGACTAAATCGAATTATGTAATAATTTATAAAACTCTTTTCTACGATTTCTTTACCGGATTGTAATTAAAAAATTTATTACCATCGTGAGAGAATAATAATGGAGATTACTTTCATTCCTAATCATTCATAGGGAATGAATGATTGATTGAATTTGATTATTTATAACAGATTTAGAAAAAGTGTTTCCCCACCGTTGGCACGTTTTTTTTTTCAATATATTTCACCCCCCCCCCCGTACGAATTCTTCAAAAATTAATTAACAACTGTTTAATAAAATTTTCAATTATTATTATTATTAATATTATTTCAAGGTCAAATGTTAAATAATTAATTAACCGTCGTTATAAAATATTCTCTTACATTTTATATGAAATTATATTATTATTATTATTAATATAAAACATTTTTAATTAAATAATTTTATTTCATATAAAAAAAAAATTAACAAATACAAAAAAGATCCCGGAATAAATTTCGTTTTCAATAAATAACTGATATTATTATTATTATTATTGTTAAAGTTAATACTATTTTTATTATTATTATTATTGACATTACAAAATTTTTACCCGTGTTAATCATTATTATTAACTGTCATTTATAAATATGTACATGTGAATTTTTTTTTTTTTTTTTTTTTTTTTTTAGTGACGTGAGCGATGGAAACGATAATGAGACAATGTAATAATGTAAGTAAATTGTAAAAAATTTTTTTATTTCAATCGATGAATGTTGTGCGTGTGTGTGCGTGTACGCGTGCGTGAGTGCGTGTGTCAGATTTAACAAAACCTTTCCGAATTGAAGGGAATAAATTTGAAACACGCAACGCAAGTTTTACGCACAAAAAAAAAAAAAAAAAAAAAAAAAAAATGATGAGAGAATGCGACGGTGTAAATGTTTTATCATTATTATTATTACTTTGCATTTCACTCGTGACACGTAAAACAATACATTTGACATACTTGTTTCATGTTAAACAAATACAAATCGTTAATCGTATTCCAAAAAAAAAAAAAATTTGAGACCCCGATTTCGAATCGAATCGAAAAAATTTGTTCGAGTTTAATAATAATGTAATGCGAAATACTGAGTAACAAACGTGGGTCTGTCTCTCTCTCACGCCCCCGCGTGGTTGTTGTTCCGGTTGTTGAGATTGTTGTTGTTTGTTGTTTACATTATATCCATTTGATAAGATTTCGGTTCGAATCTGATGAGCCTTGTCAACATTGTCGTGATGCAGGGGATTTGTTTTTGTTGATGCATCGTTCTATCGTTCGGAGTGTTTGATTCGAAATCGAATGCGACACGTCGACAAACCATCGTCAGCAATGACAAAAGATCTAATTTGTCAGCGTAATTTTCTAATTCCATGCAAAGTGCTTGAATAAACCAAGATCCTTGTGAGAGAGAGAGAGAGAGAGAGAGAGAGAGAAAATTATTTCAATTATTTTTGTTAAAAAGATAAAATAAATTTTTCTTGTGAGTTTTCGCTTACCTTTTGTTGTGTTTCTCCACGAGTAATAACCTAAAAGAAAAATAATTCTCAAGTTTTTAGATTTGCTTTTTTTTGTTCGAATGAAAGAATGTTTTCAAACTCACTGACCTGGAATGGTGGAATATGCAATGAGAAAATCTGCATGAATTGGAATTTTATAACTAACGTGTCCATCAGTTTCAGTTCTTTTAACCAGAGTTATTCCGCTATCCAATTGATCTCCCTGACAAGCCTAATCGGGAAACAATTTCAAAATTACATTTCGAATGAATGAATGACAAAATTTCAATTTCTACCAAACATATATATATTTTTTAAATTACTTGGAAAAAAAACATTTTGGGTTTCCCAGCGAGTGATGGACACTTATCTGCTGTGAATGGCAACCATAATTGTTCGGGTTTGTAAGGGCAATCTTTCCCGTATAGAATACCCATTTCACCATGCGACAAAACGGCTAGGAAAAAACAGTCTGAATCTTTGTGATTGTAATTGGCAGCTGAAAGAGAGAGAGAGAGAGAGAGAGAGAGAGAAAATTAAAACAATGAAAATATTAATTTTCAAGTTAAGATTTTTTTTTTTTTTTTTTTTTTACAAATGATATGTCTTAATACTTTTTTACCCTTCTGTACTTCTTCCATAACTTTTCTAGTTTTTAAATCGTGATAGAGAACAACTTCGAAACCTAAATTTGTTAAAACTCTTTCTAGATTTTTTGCATCTATCAACGTTCCAGTACGAGATCTGAGTTTATCTATTTCGAAATTTTCATGATTGAATATCACAGCTAAACCTCGTCTCTTGTGAGTCATATTATAAAACATGTCATCTCTCTCAGACGGCATGTGTGCGACTAATTTATTATCGTAATTTGGTTTCTTGAATCCGAAAACATCTACTTGATCCCCATTACCGGGTGGCAGTATGTGTTGTGACATGTTTTTAACCTGAAATTGTTAAAAATAATTTTTTAATGATTTAAACGTTTGTGGCTTGCAGTTTCGATAAAAGTTCTTTGTTTGTTAATCTTTCGAAAAAAAATTTATCGATAATGATAATTTCTCACCCTTTGAGAAATTTTAGTTTTCGATTTACTTTAATCGCATTCGGTCAAATGAATAAATCTTATGTGTTGAAAGAGAAGCCATTTTGTAAATGACACAATTAAGCAAAATTAAAAAAAAAAAAAATTGTAAATTGTACAAAATGAAATTATTATTGTTACAAGTTTGTGAGGTTGAATCATCACAATGCTATGCATGCAACGCATCAAAACAAAGAAATTTCATTACAAATTTTTTTTTTTTAAATTAAATTAGAAAATAATTATTGGATGGAGAGAGAGAGAGAGAGAATTAATTACACTTTAACGCCATATGGTAGTTTAGTGGTTTCGTACAAGAAAAAAATTTTTTTGTCGTTTATGCCCAAAAGAAAAAAAACGATTTTGCAGATTTCCATGTGGTGTCATTAATTATGATTGTAATAAAATTACAAAATGTCGAATAATAATAATTCATTTTACATAAAAAGGACTTGACGTAATGACTCTTTTATTAAAACGACTGGTTTTTTTTTTTTTATTTAATGAGTAATAAGTTAATAAAAAAAATTTTTGGTAAATTAATAATCAAACAAAGGACTCGTGTCAGTTGACACACATAAAGAGTTTTAACGAGGAAAAAAAAAAAAAACGTTTAAATACTTACTTACTGTATATATATATAAAAAAATACTGTGCTGTGAAATGTTGTCTGATTTGCAAAAATAAATATTTTCAAGTTTTTTTTTTAACACACACACCACTCAATGTGAATTTTGTAAAGTAAGCATGAATATATTTTTTGTGTAAAGCGTTAAACACCAACCATGTACTTTCAGTTTGAAAACAAACTTCCTTTGACAGTGGCAATAGATAACTGTTCGAGGTTAATTCTGATTGGTCGGATTTCAGAAGTGTGTTTTGACGTCATGGTGATTTGTCAGTGCAACCGAGTGCATCAAGATGGGAAGTCATAGGTAAAAATCAAAATTAAGTCGTTGACAATTTTTGTAACGCTGAAATGGCCTCAACGGGTTTGATACCTACTTACCAAAGGTTCGTGAATGGTGCGCCCGTTCCCGCGGCACCCAAGAGGTCATTCAGACCGAGGGAAAAATATTTAATTTTGTTAGTTTTAATAACGTTTGTGATTGTGTGTTTTGGTGCGTTTTTCGATCTGCCCGAGTACAAAACGACGAACGCAGTCAATAACGTTTACATAAAAGTGTACGAACAGTTGCAAAATGCTCCGCAACTATTAATTCCTCCTCCTCCTCACAGTAACGATGTTCACAGCAACGTAGGTATAGTTAGACACGGAGATCCCGTCGTCTTAGACCCGCATAAATTAGAAGATAGAGTTAAGTTATTAGCCAAAATTGAACAAGATGAATTAAGTCAAAAAGTGTTGGAGCGTCCAAATCTGGTGAATGTGAATGATGTTAGTGTTAATGGTGATGATTCGGTTATGGACAAATCAGCAATGATTCCGTCGCAATCCAAGAGAGAAAACGTTATGGAAAAAATTGAAACGGGTCAAACTTCCAAAATAAATCTTCCAATTATACAAGGTGGAGAAGATGGTGATGGCATTGCGAGAGAGAGAAGGAATAAGGTTAAGCAGGTAAATGAAATTTCTCATTTAAAATTTAATACTCGCTGCCTATTGTAAAACGAACAACTTGTAATTGTAAAAATTTTTGCACAATGAGAAAGTGGTAGCAGCAAATTGTTTTGTACATGAATGAATAACCTAATTATTACATTTATAACATTTTGCAAACGTGCATAAAAAAGACTCTCAATAGGCTGACTTTGTTCTGTTTGTTC
>NW_002987189.1:586180-593680 GCF_000006295.1 Pediculus humanus corporis | reverse complement strand
TCATCATTATCATTATCATCGCGATGAGAAAACCATAAAAAACTATTTAAAAAAAAAAAATGCGTCGGTTTTGTTTCATTTGCATGTTTGCGACACGACGCGTTTGTTCGTTCGTTTGTTCGTTCAACCGAAAGGTAAATAAAAACAATAATAATAATAATAATAATAATAATAATAATTTACCGTTCGATTATTTATTTCCGCGACACGTAAGAAAGTATTGCAAAGAAGTTTCGGAAATTCTTTCTCTCTTTGTTGTTTGTTGTTGTTGTTGTTGTTGTTGTCGTTTGTAAGTTTGAATTTAAGTTTTGTCGCGGATTTTGTCGCGGAACGGAACTTACGTAAAACAAGTTTCGACAAATTACAACCCGTCGATTTTTATTATTATTATTATTATTATTATTATTATTATTATTATTATTATTATTATCAATTTAAAAAGAGTGAGAGTTTTTTTGTGTGTCACTTCCGTCGTTTTAAAATAATAATAAATTGAGACTCAACATCTCTCTATCTCTCTCTCTCTCCTTTCTCAGGTTTTTTCGCGCGTAATTTTTTAGTTTGTTTGTTTGTTTGTTTGCATAAAAAGATGTTCTTCTTCTTCTTCTTGAGGTACTCAAAGTTCATTGCTCTAGTTTATTTATTTATTTAACTATTACGCCTACTATAATCCTCGTCAAAATGTTTTTGTTTTCTATTCCACAATTTAAAATTTTCAAGATGGCTGCTTGCGTTCGTTAAAAAAAAAAAAAATGTCGTACAATCATCGACCTCTCATTACGTTCTTTATTATTATTATCATTATCATTATTAAAATTTGAATCGAATTAAAATCCGCGGATTCAAATCGAATGAGGGGGGGGGGCAAAGATTTTTTTTTTTTTTTTTTTTTTTGGTTAATGCCGCCGCCACCGCGCGAAGCATCATTAAAGAATGACGTTTGTCTTTTTCCGCACAATTACTTCTCGTTTCGTAAATTGTTGTTTGTTTGTTGTTTGTTGTTTGTCGTTGTCGTTTGTTTTATTGAAATGCACGGGTAATATAAGGAGTAATAATTTTAAATCTCGACGGTCCAATCGCGTCGCATTATGATATCGAAATAATATTTCCGTAAAGTCATTAATTTTTGATGGCATCGAGCGCTTGCGTTTGTGCGTGTGCGTGTGAGTGCGTGCGTGTGTATTTGTACGGGCATTGCTTTGGTCATCGTAACCAACCGGTCGACACATATTTTTTTTTTTTTTTTTTTTTCCACATACATTATTATTAATCGGCATGGTAAACGTTGCGGTGACGGTGGTGACGATGGTGACGGTGGCGATTTTACTGTTTGCGAATTTTTTAACGGTGAACGTTTTCGCGAATCCGATAAGTAGTTCGACGTTCGAAAGAAATGTTACCGTCGGAGAAGGATTAACCCCTTTGCTCCGATATTCGGTGGTCGATAACGATAAACCCGTAGACGAAACAAACATATTTAGAAGAGCTAAAATACGCGAGGTGAGTGTTCACGAAAAAAAAAAAAAAAAAATAATAATAATAATAATGATTTTCTCGAAGGAGAAATCCGTGGCGGAAAAGTTTACGCGTAAAATTTCGATGCTAATTTTTTTTTTTTTGGGTTTTTTTTTGCACGCGAGAGAGAGAGAGAGAGAGAAGGAAATTATCAATTAAACAAACAAACAGCGAAACAAACAAACAAACAATTTGCAAAAGAATTTAATAATTAACAAAGCGGAAGTTGAGAGGTTATCAAAATTTCTTAACATTTTAAATACGCGATAAAAACATTTGTCTGTTATCATTTTATTTATTTGCAAAAAAAAAAAAAAAAAAAAAAAAAAAATGGTCGGTGAAAGTTTTGATTCGAAGAGAGTGACGTATACACACATAAAAAAAGGGAATCCAGACAAACTGGTCGGTTCGATTAAAAAAGTGAAAGGAAAACGAAGAAAAAAAAAAAAAAACAAACAAAGTTGGCAATTCCGATTGAGAGTACCTTACACGAAAATGAAGACGAAAAAAAAAAAAAAATGGCTACGAGGGTAGTTCATTTTTTAGCGCCACCATCCATTTCCGGTTTATGCCAGCACGACGTGTGGTTTATTATATGCGAGCATGTGAATTTTCCTTTTAAACTCCCCTCCCCCCTTCTCTCTCTCTCTGTCTTTGTCTTTCGAAACCGGAAACACTCGTCTTGATATTTTAATCCCGACGGATCCGTGTACTCTAGTAGTCTCCTTTGTAAAATGTGAATTCTAATCTTGTTTTAATTTCACAGATGATGCATCATGCGTGGGACAATTACGTGAGATACGCATGGGGGAAAAATGAATTGAGGCCCATAACGAAAAGGGGACACACGGCAAGCATATTCGGAACGGGAGCTCTCGGAGCGACCATCGTGGACGGATTGGACACCCTTTACATCATGGGAATGGAAAAAGAATACGAGCAGGGAAGAGACTGGATCGCAAATCACTTTAACATATCTTCAATTGTACGTGGACTATACATTTTCTCTCTCTCTCTCTCTTGTCCCTCCCCTCCCCTCCCCTCTCTCCTCCTCTCCTCTCACATTCTTGTCAGGGTTTGACGTTTTATCGTTTTTTTTTTTTTTTTAATTTTCTCAACGTCACACTTTTCAGATCATTACTTATCAGTTCGTACGATTATGACGTATAGAGAGATTTTAATTTTTTTTCTATTGTCACGTCACCCGCCATTTTTTTTTTTTTTTTTTTTTTTATTCTCTTTCCCCGTTTTTATTTCCTATCGATCATCGGTTAAATAATTGATTGTTTTTGTTTTTCAGTCTTCGGATCTTTCAGTTTTCGAGACAAATATCAGATTCATTGGAGGGTTTTTATCATGTTACGCACTCACCGGAGACACCATGTTTCGTGATAAAGCTCTCAAGGTGGCCGAAAGCCTTCTTCCTGCCTTTCAAACGCCTACCGGAATTCCAAATTCATTGATTAACATCAAGACAGGCGTAAGATACAACGCTTTGAATATTATTATTATTATTATTATTATTATTATTATAATTGTTGTTGTCGTTGTTGATGTCATTGTTTGTTTTGAATTAGGCAAGTAAGAATTACGGTTGGGCAAGCGGAGGCTGCAGCATTCTATCCGAATTCGGAACTCTTCATTTGGAATTTTCATACCTGAGTGATGTTACCGGAAATCCATTGTTTCGCTCAAAGGTCGATCATATTCGTCGCGTTCTCCAGAAAATGGATAAACCCAGAGGACTCTATCCGAATTATTTACATCCCAAAACGGGGAAATGGGGACAACGTGAGTTGAGTGGAAAATTTCGAAATTTTTAATTTTTTTTTCATTCGAAACATGTGACGTTTGTTTTCTTTTTTTTTTTTTTTTAGATCACATGTCCATCGGTGCCCTGGGTGACAGTTATTACGAATACCTGTTGAAAGCCTGGATTCAAAGCAATAAGGAAGATTACGAAGCGAGAGATTTGTTCGACAACGCCATGTCGTCCATATTCGAACACATGCTCAAAGTGTCCACGGGGGGTCTGACTTACATAACGGATATCAAATACGAGAGACCAGAGCATAAAATGGATCATCTGGCTTGCTTTTCCGGTAAAGGCTACCCACGAGGAGAGGAAAAGCAACCGTTTCGGTAATTCACTTATCTTTTTTTTTCTGTTGCTAATTTAAAAAAAATTTTTCAATTAGGTGGATTGCTCGGACTTGCGTCGGTATCGCTCAAAAACGAAATATCGGACAGGTACATGGAAGTCGCGAAGGGGATCACGAACACGTGTCACGAATCATACGATCGTTCCGTGACGAAATTGGGACCCGAAAGTTTCAGGTTCACGGAAAGCGTGGAAGCGAAAGCGATTAAAACAAACGACAAATATTACATTCTCAGGCCGGAAGTGATAGAAAGTTATTTTTACATGTGGAGACTGACGAAGGACCAAAAATACAGAGACTGGGGATGGGAAGCCGTTCAAGCCATCGAGAAATACTGTCGGGTATCCGGGGGATACACGGGAATAAAAGACGTCTACCTGGAAGACAGTCACAAGGACGACGTTCAGCAAAGTTTTTTCCTCGCCGAAACCCTCAAGTACTTGTACCTCCTATTCAGCGACGATTCGTTATTATCATTCGACGAATGGGTCTTCAACACGGAAGCTCATCCGCTCCCCATAAAAGGCGTGAATCGACTCTACAGGGAAGCTCAAGACGTTAGATCGAAAGTTTAGGAAAATTTAAACTCGAAAAAGGGGGAAGGGGGGGGGGGAAAGAAAAACACACACGCATGTTAAAAAAATTAATTAAATGATGAAATTTTAGGAAAATTATTAAATAAATAAATAAACGAATTTGAAGAAGAAGAAAAAGAAGAAAAAGGAAAAACAGGAAAAAATGGAAAAAAGGAAAAAAAAAGGAAAAAAAAGGAAAAACGGAAACGAACGTCAATTTTTAAAATACAACTCATAAATGAATAAAATAATAATAATAATAATAATAAATTTGTAGTTGGTTTTTTGCGGCTGTTGAAAATTATGGACGATGAGCCGGAAGCGGAAGTATAGTAATCGAATCGGGGGAGGGGGGGAGGGGGAAACGACGTCGAGGGCTGTGTTTTTTTTTTTAATAATCATTCATCATAATCATGCGAATTTAAAAAAATTTTATTTTTATGATTTCCTCCATATTTTTTTTTTCATTTTAATGTACATATACTAATGAAATCCACTTAATAATGTAAATAATAATAATAATAATAATAATTAAAAAAGAAAGAAAGAAAAATTAATTTATCATGTATTTACACGTGCGCGGGCGTGTGCACACGCGGGTAAAATTAAATTGTGACGACAACAACAACAACAACAAACAAACAAACAAACAAACAAACGAATTTAACTCGATTGCAAAATACAAAAAAAAAATTTATATATATATATATATTTAGTCAATTTTTTTTTACTCGCTTGTTAAATTAAAAAAAAATCATATGATTGATGATGAATGAACGTAATTTAAATAATAATAATAATAATAAATAAATAAATTAATTAATTAAATAAATAAATAAATAAAAATAATTAATAATAGGTAAATGATAGGGTTAAGTGTTAATATATATTATTATTATTAATTAATTAATTAATTAATTAATTGATGAAAAAGACTTTGAAGGAAAAACGTTTTTTTTTTTTTTTTTTTTTTTTATATACAATCAATCATTTAAATCGATAATTCTCATTCTAATGATAATACTAATAATAATAATAATGATGATGATAATAATGATATTGTTTTAGTAACGGGAAGTTTAAATGTGTGTCATGTCTTCCGGTACCACCACCACCACCATCATTTTTTTCTTTTTAAATGTATTATATAATATAAATTTTTATTATTATCATTATTATTATTATTATTATTATTATTATTATTATTGTATTTTGTATATTAAAAAAAAAAAAAAAAGGGAAATTTCGGCAGCATTTTATTGTAAAACTTTGAGATTTTTTTATTTTTAATTGTAATCGTTATAAATTAAATTAAATTAAATTAAGATTAAGATCCGTTGGAAAATTGTGAAGAGGAATAATGGAAGGAAGGAAACGAATCGGGGAGAGGGAAGGGGATGAAGAAAAGGAAATGAAAATTTTCTATTACGGTTGAGAAAACGTTCAAGTTTGTAACGGGGGGGGGCGGGGACGGGGGGAAGAGGGGGAGGGAAGAAAAAAAAATATTCGTTGCTGGTCGACTCTTGTTGTTATGATTATCATATCCGACGATGAATTGTATTTAAAAAAAAAATTAACAGTTTGTTATTATTATTATTATCATTATTACTATCATTATTTTTTCTAGTATGTTTATTTGTATTTTTTTTTTTAAATTTATTGTCAATCAATCAATCAATCAAATCATTTTTTATTTTTTATTTTTGTATTTTTTTTTTTTTTTGTAATCAATCGAATATATATGTATATATATATATAATTGAATCAATATCAATCTCAATCAATCGATCGATCGATCGATAAATTAATTATTTAAAATTATTATTATTAATATTATTATTATTATTTAATTTATAATTTAATGAATATATATATATATATATATATATACATGTATGTATGTATGTAAATGAAATTTGAATAAGAAGAATGTGTTATAGATAAATAAAATTGTATTATCAATTTTAATTATTTCTTATCAATTTATTATTATTATTATTATTATTATTATTATTATTATTATTTATATGATGATTATGATTGATTATTTATTTATTTATTATTTATTATGTAAAATTTAAAAATTGTTTTTTTTCCCCCTTTTTTTTCTTTGTCTCACTCTCTCTCTCTCTCTCTCGTTTTTTTTTTTTTTAAATAATAATTTTTGAGGTTACCTTTTCTCTCTTTATCTCTCTCTTTATCTTTCTCTCTATCTCTCTCTCTTTCTCAAAATTCAATTTTTTTTTTTATTAAACGTCATTAATTATTATGACGTGTCAAGTGTAAGTCGCTAATTACGCTGTTTTTTTTTTTTTTTTTTTTTTTTTTAGTAAACTTGATTGTAAATAATCGTAACGATTATTTTTAATTAAATAATAATAATAATAATAATAATAAATTATTATTTTGATATGTTTCAAATAAATAAATAAATAATCTTTCAATCATTTACTTATTTCCTTTTACCCTTTTTAATTTTTTAATTCCGTTGAAAACTTTTTATAAAAATATTGGTAAATAACGACAAAATAAATAATAATAATAATAATAATAATAATAATAATTAATTTAGTTACCTGAAAAAAAAACTTTTATTTCTTATTTTTTGTTTTAAAAAAAAAAAAAAAATTATTAATTAAAATTTAAAAAAAAATAAATAAATATGAACTTATATATTAAAAATCCAATCAATCATCATTTTTTTTCTTCTGTCGTTGGATTTCATCTTTTCTTCCCTTTTTTTTTACCCTTTTTATATACGGGAAAAAAAATAATAATAATAATAAAGGAAAGAAAGAAATACGTTAAAAATTATTTAAATTTAAAAACATTTTAAATGGCGTCACACGTTCATAAGAATAATAAAGAATGAGGGGAAAAAAATTTTTGATTTAGTTCACGAATTTGCCGTTTGGTGGCGCTGTCATGCAATCCAACTTCCCCTCCAGCCGAATTTTGACTCTGAAAAATCATCGAAAAATCCACGATTTGTATCAGAAAAATATAATGTTTAGGAGGTTGATAGAGATTTCACCACAAACAATGTTTGATTTAGTTCACCAATATTCCGCTAGGAGGCGCTGTCATGCAATCAAATTTCCCCTTCATTTAATTTTACAAGTTAAAAATGAGGGGAAAAAAATTTAATTTAGTTAACAAATATTCCGCTAGGATGCACTGTCATGCAATCAAATTTCCCCTTCATTTAATTTTACAAGTTAGGAATAAGGGGAAAAAAATTTGATTTA
>NW_002987189.1:531728-586160 GCF_000006295.1 Pediculus humanus corporis | reverse complement strand
TAAATCAAATTTTTTTCCCCTTATTCCTAACTTGTAAAATTAAATGAAGGGGAAATTTGATTGCATGACAGTGCATCCTAGCGGAATATTTGTTAACTAAATTAAATTTTTTTCCCCTCATTTTTAACTTGTAAAATTAAATGAAGGGGAAATTTGATTGCATGACAGCGCCTCCTAGCGGAATATTGGTGAACTAAATCAAACATTGTTTGTGGTGAAATCTCTATCAACCTCCTAAACATTATATTTTTCTGATACAAATCGTGGATTTTTCGATGATTTTTCAGAGTCAAAATTCGGCTGGAGGGGAAGTTGGATTGCATGACAGCGCCACCAAACGGCAAATTCGTGAACTAAATCAAAAATTTTTTTCCCCTCATTCTTTATTATTCTTATGAACGTGTGACGCCATTTAAAATGTTTTTAAATTTAAATAATTTTTAACGTATTTCTTTCTTTCCTTTATTATTATTATTATTTTTTTTTTTCCAGTATATAAAAAGGATAAAAAAAAAAAGGGAAGAAAAAATGAAATCCAACGACAGAAGAAAAAAAAATGATGATTGATTGGATTTTTAATATATAAGTTCATATTTTTTTTTTTTTTTAATTTTAATTAATGATTTTTTTTTTTTTAAACAAAAAATAAAATAAAATAAAAGTTTTTTTTTCAGGTAACTAAATTAATTATTATTATTATTATTATTATTATTTTTCTATTATAAAAGATTATTCAATTGCAATAATTTACAAAAAAAAATATATATATATATATTGCCCTTTGTTATTATTATTATTAATTATTAATTATTTACAAGAGAACGATGCGATTATAATAGTCTGCATAAGTATATAAATTAATTATTTATTTATCTTTTTATAATAAATTAATTAATAATTAATATTAACCAAATGACAAAAACTTTTTCTTTCTTTTTTCTTTTATATCAAAAATCAATTTAAATATTATGTATTATATAAATATTGTCGATAATTATATAAATCCTTCATTATCATTATTATTTTAAATTTAATTAATTACAATTTTTTTTTTAAATATAAAATTCAATCGATAATTTAATTAACAATATTAAAGTTAAACAAAAAAAAAAACTTTTTGACATTTGGAAATGTAAATTAAATACCATTCATAATAATAATTAAATCGAAAAAAATATTAATAATAATAATAATTTAATTTTCGTTAAGGAATAAGAGAGAGGAGTGGGAGAGAGAGAGGAAGAGGGAAAGAGAGGATGAAAGAGAGAGAGAGTATTTTCTAATCGTTGGATTTTTTTTAAACACATAATTAAATTAATTTTTGTCAAAATTATTAATTTTAAATCCCCCCCGCCCCCAATAAATCTTAAGCAACTAAACTTATTTTTTAAAAAATTAATTAATTAATTAACTAATAATAAAATTAATTAAAAGAGAGAGAGAGAGAAATAGCGAGAGAGAGAAAGATGTAAAAAAAAATCAAAAACTACACTTAGTATATATACTTCACGTACAAAAGAAAAAAAAAAAACCGAATTAAATTTTATTAAAAGTTAGTTAATTATTATTATTATTTTATTATTATTATTATTATCATTATTATTTGTTTTTGACATGATTATTTTTTTTTTTTTAAATGGAAATTAAAATTGAAATTCTCCCATTGGAACGCTTTGATCGGTAAATTGAAATTGTTGAGAATCCTGTTGGATCGACGGTGCTACGGCGTGATCTTCTTCCGTACCAAAATAATGTTCTATTATATCGTATGCTTTTTGATAAATTTCTCTATTTTCGTGAGACTGCAAAAATTCTAATTTGTCCAAACCTGAAATTCCCCCCCAAAAAAAAAACAATTAAAGAATATATATTAAAAAGATGAAACAACTCGAGAAGGAAATTTACGTACCATAACATTCTTCAATGGCGACTGCATATGGATTTAAATTAGCGGATGTTGCATCTTGTTCTCCAGCCCTTAATATATTTTCGAGACCGCTCAATGCAACTTGTAAAACTTTAGCATCGGTTACGCTTAGTAAATCGCACAGAGCAGGTATGCAACCCTAAGTTAAAAATAATAATTATTTGTATTATATTACACGTTCCCATACCATGTAATTATGGCGTCCATTTTTTTTTTTTACCTGATCAACAAGGTGACGAATTTGTTCGGCAGTTCCGCCGCTTGTCGCATTTGTTATTGCCCATGCGGCTTCTTTTCTCGTTTTGAAATCACGCTTCCGTAAAATATCCACAATTACGGGAAAAATATTAGCATCGATAACGGCCTAAAAAATATGAGAGTAATGAATAATTTTTTTGTTTTATCTTGCGATTCATTTTACAACGTCAATCAATCAATCAATCAATCACCTGTATTTGTTGCCTGTTTCCAGCGGTAATATTCGATATAGTCCAACAAGTTTCTTTACAAATTGAATCCGTTTCATTATTTAATAAATATGATAAACACGGGAGGGCAGAACAATTGAGAATAATTTGAGTTTGCATGTCATCACCGGTAACAATATTACCGATGGCTCTCAAAGCTGGTGTCACCACACTCGTTTCTTTGTGCCTTTAAATAAAATATTTTTTAACAACTTTATATAAAGTTACAAAATCAAATTTAAAAAAAAACAAAAACTCACATTAATAATTCTACTAATCTTCTACATACTCCCGAATCTATAACGGCTTGTACTTTTTCGTTGGGCCCATCGCAAAGGTAACTTATCGCCCAACAAACATCTGCAAGAACATCAGCATCACTGTGAAATAAAAGGCGACTCAAAACCGGTAAGCAATGGCTCACTTTACTAAACTCGGGAGGAGGATTTTTTCCGCGGCACAAATTGGACAAAGTCCAAACCGCATTTCTAGTCATTGACAACACGTTTGACTTTCCTAGAGCTCTGCAAAAATTTCATGCAATTGTTTTAATCCCTCTCTTTCCCTCTCTCTCTCTCTCTCGAATAATTATTATTATTCTTTAAAAGAAAAAATAAAAAATAAAAAAAATTTACTGTAAAAGAGGTACAAGTATTCCTGCATCTAATAGATAATTTCTAAAAGCAGGTGAATCTCCGGCTATGTTTCCAAGTGCCCAAATAGCTTGTTCTCTTACATTTTCATGTTCTGAATTTAATAGTTTTATAAATACTGGTACAGATCCAGCATCTATTAAAACTTTAGTCTGATCACTAGTTCCAGATGCAATATTAGTAAGAACCCAAGCAGCTTCAAACTGAAAAATTCAATGCATTTATTTAATAAAGCGCAATCTATGGTACTAATGATATTTATTCGAATAATAATAATAATAAACAATTTTAAACCTGTAATGTTGAATTAGCAGAATTATCTAAAAATTGTACAAATTGAGGAACAATTCCAGTTTGAATAATTTCTTCAATGGGCGGGTTTGGCTCTTTCGATAGCAACCTTCGAAACATTTGTGTCGCAGCTAATTGGTTAGCAGCATTGTCACTATATAATGCTGCAATCGTTTCTTCAGTAATTCCTAAATTAGTCATAGATGAGTTCATATCTCCTCCCTTAAGTATAAAAAATAAGTTTTTCATACTGATAAACCAATACATACATTTTTTATGTTTCTTTATATTTGTTATTAAACGATTTTTTATTGTTTATGATAACATTCGAAATGATGTAATGATCATAAATAAATGATGTTTAGCAATAATAATAATAAATTTACTTGAAATAAGAAAAATTTTTTCTCTAATTTTTCTTTTTTTAGGGGTCTTTAATTAATTTTAAGGGTAGAAATCAATGAATATTTATTCAGAAATCAAAAACAGCGATCAAACAAAATTTTGTCTAATGAAAAAAGTTTGAGAAATAATAAATATTTTTCTTCTGCTATACATATTATCATCATGTAAAAGTGTAAAATTTAAGAAAATTTGACTAAGTATAAGTTTAAATATACTTTTAATATGTTTATGCGACTTTAAATGTTTAAAATCATTATTAAGATATTAACATTCCATATTCTAATTACATAAAATTGTAGTAAATTGTTACAAGGTTATATTTACTGCACCTGATCATCTTCTAGGTGTCCTGCAGAAACGACGTTTCTTTTTTTAAATAACTGCTGTTCTCTTTTTTGTTTTCTTAACTGTACTCCCTCTTCTTCCCTTCTGCGTCTTAATTCTTGTGAATCCATGCCAACATTTTTATACCTATGTTTACGTGTAGGACCAGACATCTAAAAATTTTACACAATTCCAAATGTAATACCGTGGAGAAAAAGTTATAAATCGACTTAGGAAACAATATTTAACAACTCATGATAAAAAAAAATGTCAATTATTAAAGATTTTTAGTAAATTCTCATGGTGAGCAGTAAATATTTACAATGACAATGAATTATTTTACATGTGAGATTTTATTGTATTGATTGAAGAGCGTGGAGTTTTGAAATAATTTAAAGGGAATTAAAACAGTTTTTGATATAATCAATCTAATTAATATTTAAGATATATATTAGAATTAATAAACTTCATCAAAAATGGCGAGTAGTGAGACAAAAGATTTACGAAATTAAGTCCCATATACTTAAAACCGCCTTTAACATATCTAAATAGTTATTTAATAGTACTGGGTAATATTAAGTTTTGATTTTATATTTAAAATAAATGTTGATCGTTGATAATGTACATACCTTGATCGATTAACAATATTTGCGTATTTGACTCAATAATAAGAAAATATCATTCTATGATATACACTAGCTTTTCATTTCAAGGTCTTTTCTAGAAACTCCCGAGAAGGGAAATTTAATTTTATAAAGTTTTTAAAATGGCCGCGGTCGATTCAACAGAATGCTTGGATTTCCTACAATTTCAGGTGAATTAAATTAATATTCTACTATGTTTTTGAATGAAGATTTGTCTAAAATGTTTAAATGGTAATTTATTTAACTTATCCCGTTTTTTAAAATTTTTTTACTTACTTATTTACATTAAATAGTATCTTATTCGTGTTTAACCTAGTTTTTTTTAAAGTTACGAAATTATTATTGAAAATTTCATAACAGAAATTATCGTGTAAAATTAAAATGTTTTATCGGCTTTTTTTTTGCATTTAATTCTCTTAAATTTTTTTTACGTGATGTATTATTTAAAGAAAATATCCGAGTCTCGGTTATTTAAAGCCAGCATGCATTTACTAAATTCCGACAATAAAATTCTCTGCTTTTACCGCCATTATTTAAAAATTTAAATTTGAATAAGTCACTGCAAGTTATTGTATTTATTACAAAATACATTTTTAAAATAAAAATTTCATTCATTGACGCTCTGAAAAAAAGTTAAAAAATTTAACAAATCTAATTACAAGTACTTATCATACATAATTCACTTTTAATTTTAGGATATATTAAAAAAGATGAGAGAGTTAGATGATAAGATAATATACACATTAAATGTCACACTTCCGACTGAATCATTTAAAAGTCAAAATGACTCTTCTACAGCTTGCAAAGAATTATATGGACAATTACAACAAAGCTTTGATAAAAGGGAAAAAGCTATTCAAAAATGTATAAATTTTAGTCGAAATAAAGTAATAGATTTAAAAAAGCTCAAAGAATCAAATGGGGAAAACATGGATGTTATAAAAGCATTGAGAAAAGAACAATCAAAGGTATATTTAATGCATTCTATCAAATTTTTTTTTTCTTTAAGTCAATCATTATCGATTAGACAAATATTTGTTTTTGAAAAAAAATAATGAAATTGCTTTAACCCCTGTTAAATTATAATAATGATTAAAAAAATATTAATTATACAATTAAAATTTAAATCTTTAAAATTATTTTAAAACGAAAACAAATTTAAATTTTTACATTTTTCTGTTACAGTTAAAATTACTTCAAACTGAACTCGGAGTTGAAGAAGTAGTAAAAGACAAAACATCAAAAGTTTTATATGAAAGATGTAGAATGCATTATGTACCACCAAATTTTAATATTTAAATTTTAGTTAAAAAAAGAAAATATTTTGCCCATTTTTTTTTTTATAAATGGTTTGAACCATATGAAAATGACTTAGAATATGCGAAATGATAATGATGATGATGATTAAACAAGTAGTAATGATCATAGTGAGAGTTCATTATGGTTTAAATGATTATTAATTTTATATATATATATATATAAATAAGCATTTAACTCGATTGTGACTGTTTTTTTTTTTTTTTTATACAAAGCTAGTATTTTATATAACATAAATCATATTTATATATATATATATATCGATTAAATAAATTTATACAAATATGTAGTTAGATAAAATATATAGAATTAGTAGTGCCACATGTGTGATGATAATAATAAAAACAATAATTACAAATGTCGACAACAAGTTTTTTTTTTCGATAAATATTATTGATATATTTACATATTATCGCTTTTTGTTACAAATATAATTTTTTTTTTAAATAATAAAAAACAAAATATTTATACCAAATAAAAATTTAATTTAACTTTTTTTTTTAAATATATTTTATAAATCGTTTAAAACATTTTTTTACCAACAATTTTTATATAACTTTACCATAGCTTGATGATCAAATCGAATCGAACAAAAAAAAAAAACATGAAGCATAGAATCTACTGACTAGAAAGTAAGATTAATTAGAGCTTTCACTTCATACATTTCGCTTGGATTTTTTAAAATGGCACTTGACATTACACTTTTTTAAGATAAATTTTTTACACAGCATACATTTGTTTAACTCTTCCATAATTTTTTTGAACCGAATACTTTCGTAAACAAAAATACAATTGGTAAAAAACTCATTTAAATTTATCACAGTTTTTATTGAAGGAGATTGCAAAATTCAATACCATATTGAGTTTTAATTAATTACCTTATGGTCCAAAAGTTAAAAATTTTTTAGATTCCAATGATCTATACTGTTGTCTACTTCTCCTCAACTTCCCAACCAATTCAATGAGAATAAAATTTACGAGTATGCAAAGGTAAATGTATAATTGATAAAATCTATGTGGCAACCATAAAACATTGTATTGCATTGTCATATTTTTAGTGTCTGGAGAGAAAGAGAGAAAAAAAACAAATAATTATCAAGTACTTTACCTCTCCTAGAAAAAAAATTATGATGTGAAAACTCTTTAAAAAAAAAATTAAAAAATAAATTTACCTATGTAAGCTACGCCGTAACCCATATTATATACTCCCATCCTGTATGAACATGTCGGAACGACTATTTCATGAATCACATCTTTATTAAATTTCAATTGTTTAAATTCTGAATCTTGTGGTAAAATCCTGGTGTACCTAATGTTCCATAAATTTTTCCTTTCCGTCATGAAATGAAATGATTTATGTAAATGACCAGAGAGTATTAAATGAGGTTGAATTAGTTTCACAACCTAAAAAAACAATTCGACAATTGAAAACATGGAGTTTGAATTGTAAAAAAAAAAAAAAAAATAAAATTTCAATTTAATTCTTAAATTAATCAAACTTTAAAAATGATTGAAATTACTTACATCATTTAGTAAATAGTACTTCTTTGCTACTAATGGAACATGACTAATAGCAATCCTTATGTTTTCATCAATATATTTCGATTTCTGGAGTTTAGATGTCATTACATTTACAATAGAAAATTCGATTAAATCATGTACACTACTTTCACTACTCGAATGAAACATTTTATCAAATCTCACAACGCTAGAAGGGATCAAGATATCATCTACACCCCCTATGTCATTATCACCAGGAGTTAAAATAATTTTTGTACCATTTAAAGAATAAGACAAATCGAATATATCGTGAAACCTTTTGAAATAACTTAAATATTCATATTCTGATGCTGTGTAACCCTCATTCATTAAATCTCCTAAATATACAACAAAATCTGGTTTTATATAATTAAAAGCATTAATAAATGTTCTTTTAATGTATCTATCACAATCAAATATGGAAATCCAATTCATTAAAATTAAGTAATTCCATTCTGGTCCGATTATCTGAGGATCAGCTACCAATAATAACTTTTTACAATCCGGTGAATTGCACTCTGGAAGTTTCCACCACAGCCAAGGCAATATCCAGTAAGATATGAATTCCAGGTAAAAAAATGTTATGACAGCTCCAAAAAAAAAGATTTTTTTAAAAGTGATTCTAAAATAAAAGAGAAATTAAAGGATAATTCATATAAACAATATAAAAAGTTTAAGTGGTGTTTTTTAATTAAAAATCGAATCTCTGGAATGCAATAATTACAAAAGAAAAAATCAAGTAAATTTTGCAAGTAAACAATAAATTTCTTATTTAATAATATGATAAATAAATTGTTTTAACAATAAAAAAATGAAAATTTGTTTTTAGTAAATGATTTTTGAAGAAAAAAAAAAAACCAGTAAAAGGAATAAATTACATTATTGCCACAATGTAAGTTTACAATAGTAAAACTCGACTTTTGTAAAAATGGAATAATTAAAAAATTAATTTTTTCTAATAAAATTTTTTTTAAAAAAGTTGAATTTAACATAAGGTAATCTAATCAAAAATTTATAACAAGTTTTTTAATAATATAATAAATTAAATTTTATTATTATTAAGATGTGTAAAATTTCAGATCGAAATTTCAAATCAAAATATATTAATGTACACTGTTAAATAAATTAATTAAAACATCATGTTTAATTTTCAGAAGAGACTCTATTATGATTTTAAAATTAAAGTAAAAACAATTTTCTAAATGATTTAAGCCTTAGAAATTTTTAAACCAAATTATATGTTAAGGAAACTTTATAAGCACTATGTAAACAGAATCGAACAAAAATTGGAAAAAAAATAAAACAATAATTTGAAATGACTTATTTTTAAAATAAAATCACTTTTTTCCTAATACTAATTATAAAATTAAATATAATAATGTTGTTTGCTTGTACAATCAATGTTTACTTTAAATATTTCTAATCGACAATTGAGATTTTAAATTAATATTATACAAATTTTTAATTTTTTAATATAGAAATTTAAAAAAATTGTTATTATAAGTTTGACTTACCTCATATCTATAACATCCGGATTAAGAGGGTATTTACTATTTGAATTTTAATAATGCATACTAAAAAAAAAAAAAAAAAAGTTCAACTTGAAATGACTTAAAAGGAGATTTCTTAGTACATTTTGATATTGTTTAGCCAAAGTAATAATATAAATTTTAATAATAAAAAAAAAAATGTCAGTCATTAAGGAAATCTAAAAAGTTCGAATAAGCCTTTAAGAAAACGAAACCAAAAGTTTTAATTATTAAATTCCCTTTGCTTTACCGTTAAATAGAAAATAATGTCACACTCGTTTTATAACCGTCATATGTACACATTTGACACCATTTTAAAAATTTCAATTTGACTTTTAATAAAAAAATTTGTCAAGTGCAGTGTTAGAAAATGATTTAATTAAATAAAATAATTTATTAATTTGTAAAAATTTTATCTTGATATTTTAATCATGATTTTATTACACATCAACTTTTATAAACAAATATATAACAGAACATAATAAAAAGTACCTGTTTTTATAGAACTTACAATTGTTTACCATTGCTAATCTGTCGCTAATGTAGCGAGTAGGAATATTAAAGTTTAAAATGACGTACTTCCGTTTTATTTTTCAAATAATTATTTATTATTTTATATCAAAAAAATTAATTGCAAAAAGCTTTGCATTATTATATTTTTAAAAAATATATTTTTTTGAAAAATTTTCACAATTTAATTTTTTATAACAATAAAAATTTAAATTTTAGTTGTCATTCACAACCGGATATGGATGCCTTTTTTCTGTGAATGTGCGAAATTAAAAAAAAGTTCATTTTTTAAATTTAGTTATATATTTATTTTATTATTTACTACAACCGTTTAATTAAATTAGGTAAAATTCATTTTTGTTTTAATTTGCTATTTTATTGTTTGATAAAACATAAGATTAATAATTTTTTTTTTATAGTCGAAAAAAGTAGGAACTACTTTTTAAAAATGTTTCGAACAGTACTCCACGTTGAGCGTGGAATTTGCCGCTACTCGTGCCTCTTACTAGGTTACAATACCCGAGCCGGCTCTTTGAGTTCTTTATTGCATTTTTCAAAAGCTAGTGCGGAAAAAATAATGGCTTTACCACGAGTTTTTATGGATATGGCTGCTGATGGTCAAAGTTTGGGTCGTATTGTGATCGAAGTAAGTATCTAAATAATATTTAATTTCATTTTAATTCCAGAGTCGAATAGCGTTCTGGACGTGCTAATTTTTCCTTTAAAAAAAAAAAAGCCCTTTGTTTCCGCAATTGCTTATTTTTTTTTTTTTTTTAAATAAATATTTTTTGTAAATTTTTTTTTTTTATTTCATCAATATTGTAATCATTTTTTTTTTTCAATTTTCTCTTATTTTATCTAACCAAAATTATTTATTTATAATTTTTCTTTTTTTTTTTTTCTTATATACTTTCATAAGGGAGCGTCTATGCTTTTGTCGAAATGTTATAAAATGACATCAGTACTTATAAATTACTACTCGATAAATTAAAGTTAACACCCTATTATTAAAATTTTTTTTTTAAAATTTCTACTTAATTCTTTTATTTTTATTAAAATTTAAAACGAAAAATTAAATTTAAAATAATTTTTTGAATGAGTAATTTGATTTGCATAATATATTGCAAATCGGTGTACCAATTAGATTTTTATTACCTTTTCAATGACTTTTGAAATTTTTTAAATATTTTATTATTATTTTTAATACCTGATACCTTATATTCTAACATTTTCATTTTTCAAATTAGTTGAGATCTGATGTTGTACCAAAAACTGCTGAAAATTTTCGAGCACTCTGCACAGGTGAAAAAGGATTCGGATACAAGGGATCTACTTTCCACAGAGTTATTCCAAATTTCATGTGTCAAGGTGGAGATTTTACTCACCACAATGGTACTGGAGGTAAGACTAATTTATTTATTGTAATTGTAATTGAATTAAAAAAAAACAAATTGTATAAAAATATCCAAATATTTATTTTTCAGGAAAATCCATTTACGGAGAAAAGTTTGCAGATGAAAACTTCAACTTGAAACATGTTTCCCCAGGAATTTTATCAATGGCCAATGCTGGTCCCGATACAAATGGAAGTCAATTTTTTATTACTACCGTGAAGACAACTTGGTTGGATCGTCGTCATGTAGTATTTGGTAAAGTTGTCGAGGGAATGGATGTTGTGAAAAAGGTAAAGTTATGATTAAAGAGCGGAAAATTTTTTTTATGTATAAATTGTTTTCTAAATATTTTTATTTTTTTTTTTTTTTAGATTGAGACATATGGTTCTCAAAGTGGTAAAACTGTAAAGGAAATTGTCGTACAAAATTGTGGACAATTAAGTTAACCTGGATAAAATGAAAGTGATTAAACTTATTAATAATTGCGTTTAGAGCAAAAATATTATTAATTTTTTTTTTTTTTTTTTTTTTTAACATTGCATTTATGATTTGCCATGAGTAATAATAACATTTCTTTATTCCAATTCTTATAAAAGTTTTTATTAATCAATCATTTTCAATTTAAAATTATTTATGAGACTAAAAGGGATCACATCGATTTTTTTTTTTTTTTTTTTTTTTATTAGTAACATTAAAATAAGATAGATCATGTTTCTAATATTAATTGCTCATATGTATTTCCCATTGTGTGTCTGTTTAATATTTTCATCTTATTTTAAACAGCTTTATAATTTAAATCATTATAACAGTGATAAAATAAATAATATATCATAAATTGTTTGATTTTTTTTATTTATTATTACTTACTGTCATATTTTATTCGAAGCCTTTTCTGTCAATCAATCATTTTTATGAATTATAAATAAATTATATATAATTCATGTTATAAAATATATATTAACAAGATTTAAAATCAATAATTTGATAATTTTTTTTTTCACAAAACAATATTTCCTTAAAAAATGTATTTATGAGAAAGGTAATGTAAAATGATGCATCTTGATTCATCATTAGAACAGGTTTTACTACGACGTAATTTATTATAAAGTATTTTAATAAAAGAATTTTTTACTGAGCTTATTAAAATGCAGATGAAAGTTAATTAAAATAAAGTCGGGAAATTATTTGAAATATTTCAAAAAACGTTGGAAGTCAAAAAAATTATTAGTAAACAGTTAAAACCTAGAAATTATTATTACAATTTATTGACTAAATTATTAGTTTACAGAAAAATGTTTTGTAATGCGGTATTAAACCGTTAAAATTTCTTTTTCGTGTTTCGCGGTAAATTATATTTTACTTTTTTCGTCGTAAATCTAAATTTTGACTGATAAATATAATTGTTTTTTTTAAAAATAATTTTCAAAAATCGATAAAAAGGAAGTGAATAATTTTCATGTATTACGGTTCAAATAATAAGATGTCAACTCGTTGAAATAAGTAAGCAAAAATATTAAAAATTAAATGATTTTGAATAAAATTATTCGATCATAATTTATTTTTTTAAAAATTATAACTTAAATAACTATTTATTTTGAAAAATAATACGGAATTACATAAAAATCGTTTATATCGAATCGTTAAATCTCGTTTGAGCGGAAAATCAATTAAGTCGAAACTATAAATAAGATTTTGAGTGATAGTGAAATTTTATTTTATTTTAAGTTTAATTTTGTGGGCGTTTAATAAATTTTTTTTTTTATAATCAAAAGAAATGTAATAAGTTTTATTAACCTCTTTAATTAATTTTGTGGGAAATAGTATTTGAATTTAATAAAAAAAAGTTATTAAATTAATTAATAATGATTTTAACATCGATTGGAAAAAGTAGATGAGATGTAAAGTGGAGCTTACAGGAAAATTATTTTTATTATGTTTAATTCGACCTGAATTTTTTTTATAATTTTAAAAAGACTTATTTTCATTTTATAATGATCGATACACGTAATCATAATTATAAAAAATCTAAAAAATTACTATTTATTAATAGCGAATTTTCAATGGCTAATTCTATTACGAAAAAGAACTAACTAAGAATATCGATCAAAATTCAAATTGATTTTACTTCATTAATTTTCTTCCACCATGACATAAAAAGGGAGAATAACAAAAATTAAAAATGGAAATTTTTTTTAGTATTTAAATACGCTGATTGATGAATTTAAACAATTACCTTGTCTTAATTGTTTTGAATTCAAAAGTAAACAAAGTAAGTAACTCAATGAGCTCATACAGTGTGGGGTTTTACGTGGTCTCTGTATTTATGGTTTTTTAATTAACTTACACAACAATAATAATAATTTCCAGCAAAATGAATATAATGAGAAAGTTAAGAGGAAGTGGAGGTATATCCACAACAACAGGGGATGAAACAATTCCAAATCCTCAACATACTGCATTGGGGTTGAACCATCTTAAAAAGCTTTTCTCCGAATATTTACATCCACCGCAGACCTTAACTAAAAAAGAGTTGGACGATAAGCTTTATAACATGCTTCCCCTTTTTTGTAAGGTAAAAATATTCGAAAAAACATTAGTGAGAATTTTAAATAAAAAAAAAAAAAACAATTTATTGAGATTTTTTTATTATTTTAGCAAATAAATTTCTTTTTTTTTATATTTTGTAATTGTATATTTTTTTATGTATCATTACAAGGTTTTCGGCAACTGTCCATCATCAGACATGACAGACAAATTTAAAGATATTTTGTTATTTTGTCGAGTTGTTTCTCAATTAATGGTGGGAGAAATTAGGAAAAGAGCATCTAATCAAAGTACCGAAGAAGCTAGCACTGCAATTGTTAAATTTCTTGAAATTGAAAATTCTGAGGAATCTAGTAATGGCTGGATGCTTCTTACCACAATTAATTTATTAGCATCTGGGGATGATGCATTGGTACAGGTAATTAAACACTATCAATTTAAAGTACTGAAAAATATTTTCTATTAATAAGCCATTTTATTACTAATCATGCTATATTATTATATATATAATTATCGCTAAAATTACATACAGGTCATGACATCAATTTCTGTGCCGAGTACTTTGGTTAAATGTCTATATTTATTTTTCGATCTTCCTCTTATGGAAGAAAATGAAGCTGATCAAGATAATAATCCACATAGTGAATTCACACCGAAAGAAAGAAGAATTTTATTGCAAAAGATATTTGTACAGGTAATTGAGCAGAAACATATTTTTTTTTTTTCCATTGCTAAAATTAATAATTTGAAATATTTATTTATAATATTTTTTTTAAAAAAATTATTAACTTGATTAAAGGTTCTTGTACGATTATGTAGTCATCCAGGCCCAGCTCATGAACTTTCGAGGAAGGATGATTTGTCGTTATTATTTTTAGCCATTACTAGCTCATGTCCCCCTTGCAACATTATGTGGAGAAAATCGGCTGCAGAAGTTTTAATGACTTTGTCAAGACATGGTTTAACCCAACCAGTTGTAAGCTACATTCATAGTAAGTATTGTCAATGTTTAGCTTTGTGAAATTTAGCCAAATAGTCTTATACTTGACAATAAATCACAAAGTATGTAACGAGTGATTTTGAAATGATTAGAAACATTAAACACATTTCTAAATTTTGCTTTAAATTTTATTTTTTTGTAGACAAATGCTGCATGGCTGCTTGCATTGAAAACATGCAAAGAGCTCAGGATTTAACTCCTTTAGAAATAATTGAAATTTTTGTTAGTATTTTTTGTATTTTAAAGGATTCAAGTGAAGTTGCTCAAACTTTGCTGGAAGATTTCAGATCGTGTCAGGGTTATTTCTTTCTTTCAGAATTTTTACTTAGGTATGAAAAACTATAAAATCTTTTATTAACAAAAAGTAAAATTAAAAATTAATTGGTAATAGATACAAATATGTCATTTTTTTTTTAATTTTTAAACAGAATAGAACATGATAATTCGAGAGAAGCTCAAGATGCTGTCAGGAATTTGGTTCTTATGATCTCTTCGTTATGTATGTGCGGATACATAGAATTGAAACCAAGCCAAGCTTCAACTGATTCCCTGTTTCAAATGGCTGGATTTAATTTACCTCAACCGTCAGGAAGAGGTAAATAATACAAACCATATTTTGAAGGAGACTTCATTCAATGAATCAATTTTTATTTTTTTATTTTTAGGAGTCAGTGTCAGAAATATACAAGCTTTTCATGTTTTGCAATCAATATTTTTAAAATCAAATTCTTCTGCTCTTTGTTCTGTAATACTTGATGCCATATCTAGCGTTTATCATGCAGATAATGCCAATTATTTTATATTAGAAGATCAACATACTCTTCCTCAATTTGCTGAAAAAATTTATACAAAATCTCAGGAGATTCAAGTAAACAAAATACTCATATCATAATACTATATATATTTAAAAATCTTAAATTTTATAATCTTTAAATTTTGTTTTAGGATAAATTTTTTCAGCTTTTAGAATTTGTAGTGTTTCAGTTAAATTTTGTTCCTTGTAAAGAATTAATTTCCTTATCAATATTGTTAAGGAGCCAGGAATCAGTGACTTGTTCCATAACTTGTATGAAAACATTACTGAATATATTAAGGTGAGTTTTTATCAGGTATAAAATCATAAATTAAAGGAAATTGTAATATTTTTAGTTGATTTTTGTTACGCCTTTTCAGGTACAATTTAATTTTTAAAGATGTATATAGAGAAGTGGGCTTGCTTGAAGTTTTCGTAACATGCTTAAAACGATATGCAGCTTTGCTAAAAGAAAAACAACAGGCAATCGAAGAAGGAAAAGGTACATAAAGTCAACATGTCAATTCAGGTTACCATTAAATAATGACATTGATTATAACTCATCAAATAAAAATTGTATTTTCAGATTTCCAAATATCGGAATCTAATGAAAAACTTGGATTTCTTGTTATGGAAACTCTGACGCACTTACTGTCGGGTAATTCTACAAATGCGAATTTATTTCGAGAATGTGGAGGAGCACGTTGCGCTCATAATTTAGTACCTTATATGGAATGTCGGCATCAAGCTCTCGGAATAGTGCGAGAATTGGTTCTTACTGGTGGTGGAGACGATGACATGGGAACACTTTTAGGAATGATGCATTCTGCTCCAGCTAGTCATATTTTGTTTAAATTTCACATATTACAGGTATCAGGTTTTTTTTTTTTTTTTTTTTTTTTTTTTTCAATACCTTAAATATGGATGAATTAATATTTTTTTTTTTGTTTTAGTCATTATTGAGCTGCTTGAGAGAAAGTCATAAAACTCGTACGGGGTTTCGAAAAGGGGGAGGTTTCGTTTATGTCATGTCGGTATTAGTTTCTATGGAGGGATGCCTTTCGGATGAACCACAACCCCCTTGGAATACAATCCTCAAAAAAAAAATTTTCGGATTACTTCACATGGTTTTCAGTTCCATAACTGTCCCCATGCGATTTGAACCTGCTAATGCTAAATTTTTCCATCAAGAAGCGAGTTTTATTTCTAATAAATTTTTTTTTTTTTTTTTCGATTGAATGCTTGAATAATAATAATAAAATTATTTTTTTAGATTTGTACTCAAAGCTTATGTGATACCATTAAATTATTGGGTTGTTTTTCAACGGAAACTGAATTGTTGGACAGTTCTGAATTAATTGTTGCTAAAGAAGAACCATCATTTCATGCATTGTTCACTGGAAACATTCTCAATCCCACGTGAGTTTTTACTTTTTTTTATATGTTAGACATTATCTAAACTTGCAAAATTATCAATAATAATAATAATTAATTTATAGAATAATAATAATATTATAAAATTATCTTACAGCATTCCAGAACACATTCCGTTAAGGTTATCTTATCAGTGTTTAGTTTTAAGACTCCTGTACGATGTTGCATTAGACGCTTACGATAAAAATATTAATTACGCGAATGTTTCTTACCGATCGCCATCACATGGCAGCAAAAAAAAACCAAATTATCAAAAATTAACCGACTCCCCCGGATCTAGTCGTCGAACTCCGCAAGTATCTAGTCTTAATTTGGTTCAATCTTATACGGAGCCAGTAATTGTACATTCTGACATTGTTGTAGCCATGTTGCATTTAATTCCTTGTATTTATTGTTCGAATTATCCCCAGGTATGAGAATTTTTTTTTTTTTTTTTTTTTTCATTCATCTTTTTTGAAAAAAAATATTTAAATTAATATTTTTTTTAAATTTAAAATTAGGTTTCTTTGAATTTGCAAATGTTTGCTGCCGAAATTTTAAAATCTTTGTTGAGAAGTGAAAGAAATCAGCAATTGATGTGCGAATCGGGGCTCCCTGGAGATTTACTAAAATGTTGTAGGATTGCACTTGAGGAAGAAGCTCATCCCCTACATTCTCCCTTACAATACATTTTAAAAAGATTAGCGGCCCAAAACATCGAACCGAAAGATTTAAGGTACTCTACAATTTTATACCGTTCGATGAATAAAATAATTTTTAAATTTTCAAATGAGTTTCCATATATATACGACACATTGTATTTTAGAGAATTTTTGCGACTGGGAGATCCCTTAAATTGTGTATCTATGGATGATATTGAATCTGTGATAAATAGTAGACCTAGCCATCGCATTCCTGGAGGCCCAGTACCTTTAACTAGAATTAAAACATTAGTTTCGATGACGACTCCAAGAGATTTTTCTTCTAGCGGGTACGTGTAAAATTTAAATTACTTTATTTTTGTGTATTATTGTACGCTTGTACGAGAGTTGTGATTCTATTATTGTTTTGATTGTTGTGCTTATTTATCATAAGGCAAAACTATGCGACTTCTCCTGCCTTTGTTGAACTGGATATGTCAGCAGAAGGATTCGGTTGCTTGTATTTGCCTTCTATAGCACCTCAAAGTCCTGCTGGTCCGGGAGTAGTTACGGGTGCTTTACTGTCCGTGGATAATAACGTGGTTGGGGGTATAGGATCAGGGGATAGAATTTTTCCACCTCAAACTGGTATAATTTGTTATTAATTGTTTTGAATTTTAAATGATAATTTGTTCGAAATTTTCAATATGGATTCTCTTTTTTTTAAGGATTATCCTTTTCAACGTGGATTTGTATCGAAAAATTTTCCGACCCTAGAACGGATCCCCACAGTGTGCGATTGTTAACCATAGTCAGAAATTTTCAAGGAAGAGATGAACACCTCATATGTTTAGCCGTAGTATTATCAGCTAGGGACAAGTCGATTATTATTTCAACTCAGGAAACCTTATTACCTCAAAGTACGTGACTAAATCATGAATTCGTTAAAACTTGAAATTTTCCATTCCTAAAATTAATTATTTTTTTAGCTGAATGGGAACCTGAATTACTCGGCGAAGGATGTGGCAAGATACGGTGTCCGGACATGTTTCAAGAAGGACAATGGCATCACGTAGTATTAGTTCTTAACAGAGCCGTATTAAAAAATTCAACTTTTTCAATGTATTTGGACGGGCAACACGTAAACACGATCAAGGTAAACGAAACAGAAATTTATTTTCTTGGTTTGGATAAAGTTGGTGTAAGTTAGACGACCCGGGTTAAAAATTTTAAATTAAAAAAAAATATATTGTTTTTTACAGCTTCATTACATATCCCAAAATCCTGGAGGAGGTGCCGCAAACCTCACGGTAGCTTCTTCTGTTTACGCCTACATTGGAACTCCTCCATGTTGGAGACGATATTCAAGGCTTAATTGGAAACAAGGCCCGTGTCATTTAGTAGAAGAAGTTCTCAATCTTCAAACCGTCGTTACAATTTACAAACTTGGACCGCAGTATACCGGGAGTTTTCAGGCGCCACAATTGAATGGTATTTATACAGTACCTTTAAGGGAAAGTTATTTTCAATTAGTAGTTATATAAATATTAATTAATTCCAGGTTCAGATTTGCTTGCTCCCTTGATATACGAAGAAAAATTAATATTTGGATTGAACGCCAAAGCCGTATCTAATTTAACCCTTGCCAAAATTCGCAAAGTGTACAAAAGAGCTGACAACAAGAGTATTGCTAAACAATTGGGAATGACATCTCACGAAAACGCAACACCTATTCGTATTTTACACAACTCCTGTGGGCATTTGGCCGGACCCGCCAGAAGTCTCGGTGGAGTTGTGGTAGCTTACCTCGGAGTTCGCGTTTTTTCTCCCAGGCCTGTTGCCAAAATGATTGATAACATTGGCGGCTGTGCAGTTTTATTGGGTAAAATAATAAAATGGTGAATAAGATGAATGATGGTGTTGTTTACAGAGCTTACACTCCGTTAATTTTATGTTCAGGTCTCATTGCAATGGCGCAAGATGTGGAATCTCTTTATGCTGCAGTAAAAGCATTAGTTTGCGTTGCTCGTGCAAATAAAAATATTCAATTGGAAATGGATCGAAAGCGTGCTCATCAAACGTTGGCCATGTTGCTTAAAAAGAAGCGACATTTGCTAAACAGTCACATATTACATTTGGCCTTTAGTTTAGTTGGCACCGTCGACAGCGGTCGCGAATCTTCGAGTATTCCCGATGTAACTGCTTTTCAAGATTTACTTTGCGATCTCGAGGTAATATTTGATAAGATTTAAATTTTAATCGATTTTTGTCTTGCCGTCGGTGTTTTAACTTTGTACAAAACATTTATTTTTAAATTTAACGTTTAAGATATGGCACGAAGCACCGGGAGACCTTCAAAAATCACTTTTAGAACACATATACGAATTAGTGACCGAGTCGAGCGAAAAGAAAATCAATATAAAAATTGCAAGAGATCTTAAATTAGTACCCAGATTGTTATATATCATCGAAGACATTACATCCGGATCCACGAGACAAATTACTTTATCACTTTTGGGTGCTTTATTAGCCCAACCTAGAGATAGCGATTTACTACGGTGAGTTTTTTATGATTTGAAATTATCAAGAAATTTGAATTGAGAGTTATTACTGTTGTAAAAATAAAATTTTTTTTTTTTTTTCGCCTGGAAGATTCGGGCAGTTTTTGGTATCTACTCTACCCGTGTCCACAAGTGGTGTCGTAGAAAAGAATATTGATCTGAAAGATGCGAGTGAAGAGCACGCGAAATTGATAAATAACATAGGGCTAAGAAATAGATGTTTACAACTTTTGCATTCGTTACTGTTTGGCTCCAAAAATAACGTAAACATATCGTGAGTAATGCAACATTGTTTTAATACAATTTTTTTTATATATAAACTGATAAGTTCATTAATAAAAATTTTTTTTTTTTTTCAATTTCAGGTTTTGCGAAGATTTCTCACGAATTCTCGGATTAGATTGGATACTCTTGTTTCTTCAAGGACACTTACATTCGACCACCGTCGTGTGGGGTTTTCGTATACTAATAGTCACGGTATCGATTCCGACACTCATTGCAAAATTTCGAGAAGGCACCGGAAACGGAGGTTGGATCAAAGATTGCGAAATGGTTTTGCAATCGAAATTGGGAGTTCCCTTTGGTACGAGCGTTTTTTTTTTATATATAATTTAACCTCTTTTCTAGAATTTTTAAATATATATTTTATGCGATAGGGTATCAAATAAGAGCCAGCGCCAGTTCGCCCAAACTCCTTCACAATCGTTCCGAAGCTTTATCGGTTCCCGGGTTTCAGTCTTTAAGTTGGCTTTTACCAAAGCATATCGACGTACCTGAAGTTTATTTTTTATTAATAGCATTAATGATGGGCCAACCCGTGAAATTGTTACCCGTCGATTCAAAGGTTTGTTAATTTTCCTTAGACCACGTAATATTATTTAATATTTAAAATAAAAATAAAATTTATTTATGTTTTGCAGCTGGATTTGGACAGTGTTTGGAATTTTTTATTCGGTACAAATGCCAAAGATGGAATTCCCATACTTTCGTCGAAAATACCATTATGTCCCGAAGCTGTCATCACCATTCTCGCCATGGTTCGGACGATGTTAAATCAGGAAAACAAAAGGTAACATTTTTTTTTTTTCTTTTGGTAACGGGTGCGGTGAGAGAAAGTTGTTAAACTTCATTTGATTATTTCAGTCCGGAAAGTTTACCAGAATGGCTTCGAGAATATCCGGTTACCATCATTCAATTTATTTTTTTCCTCTATCACAACCTACGGGATTTAATGCCGATTTTCATGTCGGGAGATGTGTTGAACGCTTTGTCATCGACGTTATTTCCAAGAAGTAATCCAGACAGTAAATCATCGACGCCCGAAGATGTAATTTTGCTTTTTTTTTTTTTTTGCGAATTTATTTCTTTCCAAAAAAAAAATTCGTTTCGTTACACATTTTTTTTTTTTTTTTTAATACAGTGCAAAGGACTCGAAGACGTAGTGTTTGTAAGAAGCGATTCGCAAGAAGTTGAACTCACATCTCATCCGGCAAAAAAATTAGTTTTGGATTTTTTACGAGTGATTGTCGTTGACTCGCTATCGTTGCCGCTAATCGTCAATAATAAAAGTCCTCCGGTCATTGATTTGGTTTTGGAGGTAAACGAATATTTTTTATTAATAATATTTTTTCTCGGAACGAATATTATTTTAATTTTTTGTTTTTTTTTTTTAAAAAAGGCTTCACCCGATGACTGCACAATGCAACAGCAAGCACGGTATCAAACGGAAATCCTCTCTACGTTAATGGATCATTTACTTGCTGCCGATGTTCTCATCGGTGATCATGCCGCTCTCCCCATCGTCTCCGGTGGAAATTTGTCGAATATCCCTCATAACGTTTGCTACCTTTCATCCAGAATAGTTGATAAATTATGGCAGGGTAAGTGCAATTTAAAGTTTTTTTTAAAAAAAAAAAATTGGTGGAATTTAAAAACGACGAAATCCGTTTTTAGGTACGCTGTCGAAAGATCCTCACGAAATATTCGATTTCATAGTTAAATTAATTTCTCAAGCGAAAAGAAGGTCGACCAATGTGCCTTTGGAAGGCTTGTACCATTGCTTAAATCGAACAGTTTTATTTTTGCTTTCCAGACCCACGAATTCAATTTCACAACAAACATCCGTGTTGGAAGCTTTGCATAAATTAACTACTCACAGGTACGGAGATCGATCGAAGTTTTTAAAAAAAAGTATCGAATAATAATAATAATAAAAAAAAATCATTTCAGGGTTTTGATTTTCGGCGTCGGTAATCACGAACTCGATTTCATCGGATGTCTCACCTACTGTCTCATTCAATTGAATTCGGATATGAAAATAGTTTTGGACACAAATATGAAAACCATGTGGCATGTGAATCCGGTGAATGCAGAAGAAAATTTAACCGCTCAACAAGCTCAAAATTTAATGTCCGTCGCCGCTCGAAGAGTTTGGGAAGAATTATTCATTTATAAAAAGCCGGCAATCGAAGAGGTGTGCGAAACGTTGTTTTTTTTTTTTTTTTAAAATAATTTAAAATGATTTAAATTTAAATAAAAATTTTTTAAATTTTAAAGGTGTTCAAAATACCATTAAATACTGCCAATAATAAAGTACCGGATTTGTTGAGCGTTCGGGAGCAAGTTGTCGAACCCGCCACGAAACTTTGGCTCAATTATATCGAAGCAGAAAGAAAAAGTTTACATCGCGTTCCGTGGGAATTGCAAAATCAAATTCAATCGGTAAGGAAACGTCGAATGAAGAGGAATAAATTTTTGATGGAAAGTTAATTTTTTTTTCTCTCTCTCTCTCTCTCTCTCTCTCAGAAAATTCAAAAAGTCACGGGAGGTCTCACAAGATTGGCGAGCCGAACGAAAGTCAAAAAAGAAGAAATAATTAAAGTTCGCCGTTCGCAAATTTCATTTTCCGAAGTTTTCGATTGGGTTCAAAGTCAAACGTCTTTGGTTAAAGAATTGGTCGAAGCGAGATTGAAAAATCATTATTTGGGACAAGAGCACATGTTAAAATACATGCTCGAAGAATGGACGTTAATGCAAACGGAATTGACGAGAGAGCGAGGTCTTTGGGGTCCTATTTTACCCATAAAGTAAATAAAACCTTGAACGAAAATATATATCATTTTATTATTATTATCATCGTTTAAATTTTGGAAATAAATTTTTTTGTCAGGCTGGATAAATGGATGCTCGACATGACCGAGGGTCCCTGCAGAATGCGAAAAAAAATGATGAGAAATGATTTGTTTTATTTGCATTATCCCTATCGACCTTTCATGGATGCTCCAGATAATAAGGCTTTGAAGTACAAAGTTGCGACTAGTTGGGACAGTAAAGAATATTTTCTCAAAAAGAGATTTTCCCACAATTGGTTCGATTCGGAAAAGGATTTAATATTTGATTCTCAAGACGTGACACCTTCAGTTCCTGAAGATTTGAAAGAAGCCAACAGTGAGTTTAACATAAATTTTTTACTTATTAGTTTAAAGACAAGTTAAAAAAAAAAATTTTTTTTGTTTTCGTAGGTTTTCAGGCTATGCCACTTAACAGAACCGTGTCAGATCCCGATGATGTTTTAGAAGATGCAGAAAATGATTCTGGAAACGTTGACGAAACGCCCCAGCCTGATAATCAAACTCTAATAAGGCTCCTCGAAGATAACGAGAAGGTTCAGTCAAATAAATTTATAGGTATATAAATAAAGGGCATGCCTTTAAGGTCGTCATTCGTCAATTTTTTTTAGATATCGCACATGTTTCGCTGTGCTCGAGTTCAAGGTTTGGACACAACCGAGGGTTTGCTTCTTTTCGGAAAAGAACATTTGTACGTCATCGATGGTTTCACGTTATTGAAATCGCGCGAGATTCGAGATATCGAATCAATTCCAGAGAATGGAAATTACGAACCGATTCTTCCCAGCACGGGATCACCCAGAAGATCGAGAGCCATGAGACAATGTTCTAAATTTTCTTACGATGATATCAGGTATGGATTTACACGCTTTTAAATCGAAAAATTTACCAGCATTTATTACCTTATTATTATTATTATTATTATTTTAGAGAGGTTCACAAAAGAAGGTATCTTTTACAACCCATGGCTCTGGAAGTTTTTTCCGGAGACGGTCGTAATTATTTGCTTGCTTTTCCTCGAAAACTAAGGAATAAAGTCTATCAGAGATTCCTGGCTTTTGCCACGGGAATCGCTGATAGCGCTCAACAAAGTGTGGCGGGTCAAAAAAGGACGGCTAACGTCGAACAAGCTACTGGAATATTATCCAGTTTGATCGGTGAAACCTCCGTCACTCAACGATGGGTGGTAAATACTTTCATTTTTTTTTTTTACTTATCCTTTTTTTTTTCGTTTTTATTAGTTACCACAAAATTTTGTATTTCAGAGGGGAGAAATTTCAAATTTTCAGTATTTGATGCATTTAAACACGCTGGCGGGAAGATCGTACAACGATTTGATGCAGTATCCCGTATTCCCATGGATTTTGTCCGATTACGATTCGGAAGAATTAGATCTCACGCATCCTTCGTCTTTTAGAAATTTTTCTCAACCCATGGGAGCTCAAACCTTGGACAGATTAAATCAATTTAAAAAAAGGTTTTTTTTTACCGTTTTTTTTAGTCATTTACAATTACTCGTAGGTTTTTGTCGTTTATACAAAAAAATTTTGGTGTAGATACAAAGAATGGGACGATCCGCATGGCGAAACTCCGCCTTATCATTACGGTACTCATTATTCGTCCGCCATGATCGTTTGCTCGTATTTAGTCAGAATGGAGCCGTTCACTCAACATTTTTTACGGTTACAAGGAGGACATTTTGATTTAGCCGATAGAATGTTTCATTCGATAAAAGAAGCTTGGCTTTCAGCTTCTAAACACAATATGGCGGACGTGAAAGAATTGATACCGGAATTTTTTTACCTGCCTGAATTTCTTTGCAACGAAAACAATTTTGATCTCGGTGGGTAGTTTAATTCTATCAATTCTATAAATTTTAACAATTTAAACGAAATTTATGATATTTTTTTACATTAGGTTGTAAACAAAATGGTGTCGAACTTGGGAATGTTGTATTGCCTCCGTGGGCTAAAAACGATCCCAGAGAGTTTATCAGAGTTCACAGGCAAGCTTTGGAATGCGATTACGTTTCTCAACACCTTCACGAATGGATCGACCTTATTTTCGGTCATAAACAAAATGGATCCGCTGCCGTGGAAGCAACTAATGTTTTTCATCACCTTTTCTACGAGGGAAATGTCGATATTTACAGGTAAAACAAAAATATCTTCTTATTTATTATGTGTATATCTATATATAATAATTACATTAATTTTTTTTTTCTTTTGTTGGTAGCATTGACGACCCTCTGAAAAAAAATGCAACAATAGGTTTTATCAACAACTTTGGACAAATCCCCAAGCAACTCTTCAAAAAACCGCATCCGGCTAAAAAACTGGGAGGAAGTAAATCCTTTGTTTTGGATGCGACCGGAATTACAAATTTGTCATCTCAGGATAAATTTTTCTTTCATCATTTAGATAATCTTCGTCCTTCAATGCAACCGATCAAGGGTAAATTACGGAAACATTTTTTAACATGCGATTCCCGGAAAAGTGTAATAAATTTTACCTTACAGAACTAAAAGGACCGGTGGGACAAATTTTATCTGTCGATAAATCAATGCTGGCAGTTGAGCAGAATAAAGTTTTGGTTCCCCCAACGTTTAGTAAATACGTCGCCTGGGGATTCGCGGATCACAGTCTCAGAATCGGTACCTACGATTCCGACAAAGTGTTGTTGGTTTGCGAAGAACCCTTCGGAGAAATTGTTTGTTGTACTTGTCCGTCGAATCGTCTTATCGTCACGGCCGGCACGAGCACGGTACGTACGTTTAATGTCTCCCCTTTTCGGCATCGAACGGATTTGATAAACATCCCTTAAATTTTCAGGTCATAAAAATTTGCGAATTGAATAAAAAATCATTGTCAATTAAACAATGCCTTTACGGTCATACCGACGCGGTCACGTGCTTGACATCTAGTCCCGCGTATAACGTTATTGTGTCCGGATCCAGAGATCAAACGGCGATCGTTTGGGATTTGTCAAGAATGATTTTTGTGAGACAGTTGACGGGACATTCGGCTCCGCTGGCAGCTGTTACCGTGAATGACTTGACGGTAAAAAACCTATTTTTTTTTTTTTTTAATAGAAAACATTATTCGTGAAAATAGGTTACATCGGTGGAAAATTTTTTTTTAGGGAGATATAGCCACGTGTGCAGGGACTTGGGTACATTTATGGAGTATAAATGGCGACGAACTGGCTTGCGTGAACACATGCGTTGCTCGAGCTGATAGAATGCAGCAAATCCTTTGCGTTGCATTTTCCACCACCAACGAATGGGATTCGCAAAATGTTATTATTACCGGGTCATCGGATGGTGTCGTACGAGTAAGTTTGATCCTTTATTAGATTAAAACATTAATTTATCGATTCTGATATTGTGGCTTCTCTTTTCAGATGTGGTCGTTGGATTACGTTCAAGTTCCCATTACCGAAAAGCAAAATACGGCAAAAAGTGTTGTCGTAGAAGAAGAAGATAAAGAATTAAAAGAAGGAGAGGATGTTGATGAAAACGTACGTGAAAACGAATCCGATAATGACAAAAGGAGGAAAAGAATGAAAAATTTAGTTGAGCAAATGAGCGTTTCGGCCGAGCAAACGACTACTACCGAAGAAGGAGGAGGACATTTGGTTAAAAGCGGATCGGAAAGTAGTTTATCCGAGGACGATAAAATAAACACGAAAGAAAATGCGGAAGAAGAGGAAAAAGAAAGATGTAGCGGAAAAGAAGACGAGGATGACAATTACAATGATAACGATAACGATAAAAATGCCAAACTCGCTTGCGATTTAGAATTTCGAAAAAGGTTGAGCATAGACAATAAATCGAAATCGGAGGAGATTCGAACGACGGCGTCGGATGACTCTTCGTGTAACAAATGGAGGAGGTCGTCGTGTAAAGACGAAGTTGTTTCTTCCGACGTGGAAAACGATTTAAAATCGGGTGAGTACTTCATCTTTTGTACAAAAATACGATACGATTAAATTCAACCGAATATTATTATTATTATTATTATTTAATTAGATTCGTCTAAAAAAGATTCGGACGTGAGTAGTAAACCGTCACCCGTAGTGAGACGACGAAGGAGTTCAGCCGCGCGGAATCCCGAATTTAGAAAAAGCGAAGGTTGTTCGCCAGCATCGGAAAAATCAAAGAGTGACAATAATAATAAATCGACGAGTCACGAGGATCCAGGTACGTACGTTTGAGTTTAAGTTTAATCAAATAAGGTACCTTTATTTTTTTCTTTAATCACTATTTAAACATTTAGGCGTGAATTGCGAAGATGGTAACAAAATAAGATCGAGTAAAAGTGACACGAGTTTAACGGATTCTTTCGTCATGGTTGAAAATAACGGAGGTTTGAGTGCTAAAGATGGCAGGTGTAATCATCATCTGCAAAATATTTTACGGGAGGGATTTCGTTGGCAAAGACAATTACTTTTCAAAGCCAAACTAACGATGCACACAGCCTTTGGGAGAAAAGACAATACTCATCCTGCTTCGATAACGGCACTCGCGGTGTCCAAGTACGTCATAATAACAATAAGGTTTAAATTTAATTCTCATCATCATCATCATCATCATCATCATTTGTTTATTACAGGGATCAAAAAACGGTTTTCGTCGGGGATACGAGAGGACGAGTTTTTTCATGGAGCGTGGCCGAACAACCGGGTAGAACAATGGCGGATCATTGGTTGAGAGACGAAGGTGCGGAATCGTGCGTGGGTTGCGGAGTCAAATTTAATATTTACGAAAGGAAACATCATTGCAGGAATTGCGGTCAAGTTTTTTGTTCCAAGTAAGTTTCGCAATCCCCGAGCGAGTGCCATTTTTCTATTTAATTTTTACGACTTTACGATATCAACATATTATTAAATTTTGCAGGTGCAGTCGATTCGAATCGGAAATATCGAAATTGAAAATTTTGAAACCCGTTCGAGTGTGTCAAAATTGTCACAAATCGTTATCGAAACAAAAACAAGATAATAACAAACCTCCTTCTCACGTTGTTAACTCTTAGCCTTTTTCCGACTTTTCCGACCCGTGAAGTTGGTGGAAAACGAACGTGAAGGATTGGAAAAAAACAATTATCAAAGACTGAACAAACATTAAACACAATACGGTAATAATCATTTACAGTAAATATTCACACGATTACAAGTTTTCATTTTAGTTTAATTATTAGAATAATAAATTTTACAACAAAAAGAAAATTTTATACAAAAAAAACAAACCGTTAGACCCTTTTATCATTATTATTATTATCATAGTATTAATAATAATAATAATAATAATAATAATAATTAAAGTGAGTTCGAACTCGAAAAAGGGCAATAATTAAAAAAATGTCTTAGCCAATAAACAAATGATATAATTAACGTAGAATTAATTAATTTATGTATTAATATTTTAATTAAAAAAAGATTAAACTTTTGGTAAATCGCTTGATAATCTCTCTTTGAGAGAGAGACAGAGAGATAGAGGGGGATAGAGAGAGAGAGAGAGTAAGGAAATCGTATATGTGTTGTAATTGCACAATAAATTATGTAGCCTTCTTTATGTAATTATTTATAAAAAATATTTATAGAAATATTAAATGTATTAAAAAGGATTGCTTTAAATCGATAGCTTCAATTAATAAATAAATAAATAAATTAGTAAATGTTAATAAATAATCGTCGTGACGTATAAATAAATAAATAAATAAATAAATTTTTTTTTTGTATTATATTTATTAACACGGGAAAATATTTAATTTGACAATATTTATATATATATATATGTAAGAGAAAATATTTAATAAAATGAATTTCTTTTGCATAATAATAATAATAATAATAATAATAATAATAATAATAATAATAATAATAATGTTTTGATTTATTAACGTGCCTGGAAATTTTTAGGCACACACACACACACACGATTTTGTAGAAAATAGCGAGATTTATTAATTAATTATTTAAAAAAATTTGTTATTTATTTATTTATTTATGCGACCAAAATGAAACCGAATTTATTATTATTATTATTATTTATTTCGTTATCGACGTGATAACACGAGTAAAATTTTATCAATAACAATAATAACTTTTTAATTATTTAAAAAAAAAATAAATAAATAAATAAATGTATATAGGATAATATATAATCGAATAATCATCATCATCATTAGAGTTATTTATTTATTTATTGATTTATTGATTTATTTTTACGGAAAATAACCTTTTTACTTAATAATTTCAATAATTAGCATTTAATTTAAATCACATTATGAATTAATAAATATTTTAAATGATAACTTATCAGTTATATATATAAAATCAATGTTATTGTTGTTATTATTATTATTAATTTTTTAATAATTTTTTCTTTCACGCTTTATTTTAATAATAATAATAATAATAATCGGAAAATAATTATTAACAAGAGTATTTATTTATTTATTTATACATATATAAATATAAATATATTTATATTGATAATGATGATAATAATTAAACGTCTGAATGACGTCACGTATGACCGTATAAATGACGTCACGTTTGATAATATATGTGTAAATACAAAGTTTTCTGTCTTTTTTATTTTATTTTTTTATTAACATAAATTATGTAATTATTTTTTTTTTTTGTGGTGCTTTTTGTAATAATTGTAATATTTTAATCATTATTATCATTATCATTATTATTATTTTATTATTTAAAATTTTATTTTTGTTTTTTTTTTTTTTTTGTGCAAAATCAAAGTTTATATATATATATATATATATATATATAAAATATTATTTATTATTATTTTTATAAATACACGTGGAGAGGTGGAAATTTTTACACACATTCACAAATTTAATCATTATTATTATTATTATTTTTGTTATCGATAACGTCGTAAACAATAGAATGAATTGATATTTTATTAAAAAATTTAAATTTATTATTAATATTATATAAAAGCAGGATTAAAAAGAAAATAGTATTGATTGTCAGGGAAATTAATATATAAATACTCGATAAAAAATAAATGATAAATAATATTATTATTATTATTATACATTTACTACTACTACTACTACTACTCTCTCCGTCCTCTTAATTTTAAAAAAGTTTTAATTAAAAATTTTATCTAACGGTTTTTTATTGTTTTAACGATTATGAACGTTATCGACGTTGATTTTAGCAGAATAAATTGAATCATTAACTCCGACTCCATCATATGAATTACCAATAAGTGTCAACGGTAAATTTTTTTCCAGTATGTAATTTCTTATTTTTTTTATTTTTTCAAAATGACCTGGAAAAGAAATTGTGTTTTAAAGTTAAATAGTTTTAATTTTTTAAAATTTAATTATGGAAACACAACAGACAAAAGGTAAATAAAATATTATTTGTATTTATAACTCTTTTAATCTTGTGATTTATATGTAACCTAAAATTTTTTTTTTTTTTAACTCTTTTGGTGATATTTAAACATTTATTAAAATCCCTCGATTATCATTATTATTTCAAATAAACATCATTAAAAATGTGAAATAGTTAGCTTTAAATAAAATAAGTGTAAAACTTGATTTACATACTTTTATTGGATAGTTATTAATTCAAAAATGCTTTTTTTTTATATATATATAAATGGATAAATATAATTTAAAGACTTGAATTATTTATAGTTGTGTCTTATTTATCGACAAAAAACTTATCGTGTGTATTAAAAAACATTTAAAATATGAATCGTTGTAGTTTGTAAGTAGATAAATTAGATATTTAAAATAAATGTATTATTAGAAATAGTATCTCTGTATAAAACCAAAACAAAACATTAAAAGTTTGTATGTATGTATAAACATGTAAAAATATAATTTAATATTATTTAAATTTATATTGATATACTAACCGACAATGTATTGTGGAATGCATTCATTCATAATTGTTATTTTATAATCGAGAGGATTTTCATTTATTTTTAGTATATCGTTAACTTGTTTCAATGCGACATTTAAAAATTTATCATCATCGTTTGAATTTTTTCCAAAATAATGTTCAAACCATTTTCCCCCCATCATAACAGTTATAACTGTTTTATTATTATTCTAAAATTACAAAAAAAAATTTTTAATTAGATTTTTTAAGAAGAGGTAAAAAAAATTTGATGATGATGATGTCATATATGTACCTGCGAAAAGATACAAGAATCGAAAATGATGCCTAATATTGGTAAGTTTTGATTTGGCGGTACTAATAAACCGAAACCTTTTTTCTCAATCAAATCTCCATTGTATTCTAAATTAACAACAGCCACGCTTACAAATGGAATCGATGAAAGTTCTTTTTTTAAATAAATGTGTTCATCATCATTTAAAATGTCAGCTAAATCTTTACTCGGCAAACATGAATATAAATGTTTTGCATTAATTGTTTTATCATTATATTTTAAAACAACTTCACCATTTTTAAATTTGATTTCAGAACATTTTGAATTTAAACGAATGTCAATGTTTGGTCGATTTTTTAAATAATTATTTAAATAAATGGGTAATGTTTCTAAACCGTTTTCCAATGTCCAAACCGACCATATTTTTGATTTTTTTTTATTAATTCCCACTCTATTAAAATTTTTTTTCTCAAAATAATTATCTTTTAGAGACAGAAGCATTCCACCAATGACGCTACCATATTTTTGTTCTTTTTCAAACAAACTATTCATCAATGCTTTGACACTTATCTCTTTGGCATCTCCTGCGAATATTCCACAAATCATAGCACTCAACGGGATATCAGCATAGTCTTTTCCAAATCTTCGGGAAACGAAATCGTAAATACTTTCATCGTGTACAACTTTTTTAGAAGTCGACAAATCTTTAATTATTGCAAATAAAAACGGTTTGATAAATGGTGGATTTATTTTAAATAAGGAAAGCCAAGAATTGGGTAACGATATCAATTGATTATTCAAATATATCATTCGATTTTTACCACTTATGCTATTACGATGAACTGGTTTGATCTCGGAGGATAATCCTAATTCGTTAATAAGATCGAGAGTATTATCAGCAGCTAATCCGCCACATCTTAAAGTTCTTGGGCCTTGTTCAAATATCGTTCCGTTATTATTTTTTGTTGATTTTATCCAACCGCCAACTCTGTGTGACGATTCAAAAATTTTTATTTTGTCTTTTATTATCTTAGATAAATAATAAGCGGTAGACAAACCGCTTATTCCACCCCCAATTACAACATTTGTCATATTTGTTTTACTGCAAGGAAATTGAATAGAGTGGTGATTTTTAATTAATATAAATCAGGTATGTCAATAATACATATTTAAATAAATTTTTAATACTGAATTTAACGGTTTCCATAATTCATTTTTATTTTAAATAGAATACTGTAACAATAAAGTAAAAACCGATATGTAAATTAATAATTAATAATTTTCATCTCACAAATTGTTATAATTATTTTACTGGTAATATTTTTTCTGTTAAATTAAATTTAAAAATATTTATGTGTATATCAAATACAGTTTTGCCAACATTTAAATTTTTTTATGTATGAAGTTAAGCTATGTTATAGATTATAACGAAAAAAAAAAGTTATTATTTTCTTATTTTCGATAAAATATTACGTTAATTTTTACAATATCTTAAATAATATGTAAATTAATAATTTTGTTATGTATTATTGACGAAAATAAACGTCTTTTTAATAGTTTATGTAATCGTAAAAGAAATTTTAGTAATGGGAACGTTTTTAAAGTTAAGGATGTAAAAAGCTACGGCATGTAATATATTATTATTTAAAAAATTTATTATTTTATTTATAAAAATAAAATAATAAAATGAAAAATAGTAAAAATTAAACATTTTTGAAATAAAATTAAAATAAATGGAGAAATTTTGGATTTTAATGGTAACTTTTTTTCGGTTGGCAGTTTTGAATTTTCAAATATAATCTAATATTTGAAGGAAAGGCGTTGGCTAAGTTGGTATTCTTCATAATCAATATTTTCTAGAAGAATTTGCGCAATGAATTCGAAAAAAAAATTCTAATCGAAACATACAATTGCAGTGAAATATTACAACAATAAATTTTTCAATATAAACGTTTTGTTAAGTATAATTTTTACTTTTAATTTAAAAAAAAAAAAAAAAAGTCGACGGTTAAAGTTTTGAAATGAATTTATTTGAGAAACTTTTGAATGAAATTTTATTTTCGCGGTTTTTGAATTTTTATCTTTTTATGGACTTGATGAAAAATATAAAAGTTACATAATTAACAATTTAATTTTTTTTTATTTCAATCGAAAAAAATAATTTTTGTAAAATGAGTTTTTTTTTATAAATTTATACGACAACCTATAGTTCTTTTTGTAAGAAATTTTATTAAAAATCCGTTATTCGAATATTATTTAAAAAGCAATGCATTTACATTTTGAAAGGAATTCAAATGCAAAATGTGATTGTGCTATACTTTCTTTAACATGGATGGGTAAAGTACCCGATGAATTACCCGAGGTAAAAAAAAAAAAAATTTGAAAATAATTAGAAAATTCCTTGCCGTGTGAAATTATAACGGATTTTTTTGTTTTCCAGGATGAAGGTTGGAAATTAAACAGGACGAATTATTATCAAGAGGGATGGTTAGCAACTGGACATGTTAGAGGAATTGTCGGTGTTACTTTTACAACATCTCATTGTAAAAAAACCGTTGAATATCCACTCAGAACAAATTATAATCTTCGTGGACACAGATCAGAAGTAAGTTATTATAAAACTTTAAATATTTACTTGTGACACTTTTTTTTTTTTTTTTGGACAATTATCATTTCATTTCCAGGTGATTTTAGTAAAATGGAATGAACCGTATCAGAAATTAGCATCTTGCGATTCGTCGGGAATTATTTTTGTCTGGATTAAATACGAAGGAAGGTGGAGTATTGAATTGATTAATGATAGGAATACACCTGTAACGCATTTTGCATGGTCTCACGATGGTAGAATGGCTCTTATATGTTATCAGGTGAAAAAACAATTTTTTTAAAAATCAAAAAGATTTTTAAAGCAAAGAAAAATCTCATAAAATTGACATTTATTTTTTAAGGATGGATTTGTTCTCGTCGGTTCCGTAGCTGGACAAAGATATTGGTCTTCAATGTTAAGTTTGGATAGTACAATCACATGTGGTATATGGACTCCAGATGATCTTCAAGTTTACTTTGGAACTTCTCAAGGAGGATTAGTAGTTATGGATGTTCATGGAGCAATGGTTGCTCAAGTTTCTTTAGCTCAAGCTCCTGTTACATCAATGGCTTGGTCTTGTGAGAAGTTTAAAATGGAAGAAGGAGATGATAATGAAAATGGTGAAAATATTACTTGCAGAACTTTAAAATAACTTGATGTAATTTCATGGAAAATTAAATTTTTGATAATTTTATTGTTGATTTTAGACAATAGTAACTTAGTATTAGCTGTTTCTTTATCCACTGGTTATATTTTTCTAATGAAAAGTTATGATGATGTGTCTCCAATACAATTTAATACTGGCTTAGGGGGTCCTCTCTGCATGGAATGGGCAAACAGTAGACAACTTCTGGCAGTTGCTGGAGTAGCTAATCATACCGATAATAATGATTACGTCAATATACTTAAATGTTACACCGATACAGGAGAATTATTGTATTCTACTCTAATTCCTTACTCTCAAGTAAGTGAAAATAGGAATTATAGAGTAAAAAAAATTTGAAATTAAATTATTTATTTATTTTTTAGAGTCCGGTTACTGCTCTTACCTGGGGACATAATGACAAACGATTGTTTGTAGCTACAGGCGGTGTAGTTCATATAGCATGGGTGTCAAGGAGAGTAGCATCATTACAACTTTTGAGTAGACTTAAAGTTGCATCGGCTCTACCTTTAGGAGAATCCTCAGTTCAAAGCTTACCTTTACCCCCGAGAATTAAACATTTAATAGGAAATTTATTTGCTCAAACTATTAGGGTTAATAATTTTTCTTTAAATGACTTTTAAAACTAAGATCATCTCTTCAAAATCATTTTTACATAAAATTCTGCGTTTTCAGTGCTGTGTCCCAGAATCAAAGGGTTTAAGGGAATTCGTCAGTCGAGCTCCAGTCAATGGTACTAGACTTCATTGTACCATGATTAGACATGATGATGAACATATGAGTTCTGGGGCTTGCTACACGCTTTATTTAGAGTATTTGGGAGGTTTAGTGCCACTTTTAAAAGGCAAAAGAACTAGTAAAATTCGTCCAGAATTTGTAATTTTCGATCCTCAAGCTGATAGTAATGCATTTATTTTCATGTTATAAATTTAAATGGCCGATAAATTGCTTTCTTTAATTGAAACTAACAAGTTTCTTTTATTGTAGATGAACATAAAGATACCTCTTACACAAATGTTAAAGTTACGGCTAGGGGAAGTGATACGTCAGACACAGAAAAAGAAGATGGATGTAGTGGATCGCCAAGAGCTCAGAGGAGAAGAAGAAAAAGAAGAAAAAGTGTCGCCGATCAGGAAGATGATTTAACTTATGTAGATACATTACCTGAGGTAACAAATAGTAAATTAATAAATTAATTAATTATTAAAAAGTATTTATATTCAATAAATTCTTAGGATGCAAGATTAGTAGAAGTTACTTCAAATATTTGGGGTACGAAATTTAAAATTCACGGGCTAGCTGACTGTGTTCCTGCAAATCTAGGACAGGTTACTTACAAAACATCCCTTTTACATCTTCAGCCTAGACAGGTATGCGTTGCATAATGTCACTAAAAATGAAGAAATCCTGAAGAAAAGCTAATGGCAGTCAAATTTTTCAGATGAGTTTGATAATGACTGAATTAAGTGACGATATTCTTCATGCTCCCGATCCATCTTTCAATCCGAAAGTTTTTTCAGAAGACGAAGAAGAAGAAAGAACCTCATTGATGGAAACAAATTATTCGTCTATCACAACCGGAGGATTAAGTGGAGCTATTCCTATAGCTCCCATGACTCCCAGACGAGATGAGCATCGATCAAGATTTTTAAATTCGATTTTAAACATAACAGACGGAAATAATTTCATAAGGTCTCCTAGATTTGTCTACACTAATCCGTCTATGTTGAGAGAACAATCGGAACTTAGAAAAGCATTAATGAATTCTAAAAATATTAAAGACGTCGGCGGGGGAACTCACGAAAGTGGCGAAGAAAAATCAGTTTTTCCGGAAAATAAAATAAACAATCAAAAACCGAGTACTTCTACGACAGAACCAAATAACATTGCTCATTTAGATGTTAGTGTCACTGCCTCCAAATTTCCACCGTCCACAATTGTAAATGAAACTAATAAATTAAATACATATCAAAATAAGAGCTCCGATGGAGAAGAAATAATTGACGGTAGCAAAGAAAAGAATTTACTGGAAAAAGATAACACGGAAAGAAATTATACCGATTTAAATTTAAATGACGTAATTAATTTTTGTGAAAATTTTAAAATAGAAGATATCGAAAGTAAAAAACGTCTGAGTGTCAAAGGTCGATCGGAAAATACGGAAACAAGTTTTTTAAATAAACAAGGAACTTCAAACGTAAATAAAATTCAAACCAATCAATCTCCAGTAAATATTATAGCAAGTAATGTTAAAAATGACAGAGAATTTCCAGATCAATCATCATCTTTAGATGTTACAGCTCAAAATATTCAAAAAATGAAAAATGCTTTAGGAAAATATCTAACGGAAAAAGAAAAATCAGACGTTGATAATTTGAAATTTATTGATGACGACACGGAAATATTAATTGATAAAATGAATAGAAGTTGTTCTATGGGTTATTTAGACAACGTAGATGTAGGATTGGTACCGTGTGAACTATCACTAAAACTATTACAAAAAGATTCTCCCAAAAGACTTATACTAGTTGGAGGTTCGAGAAAGAAAAATTCATCGGAAAAAGAATTGGATGGAAAATCCGGTTTTAAAACATGTGGTAAAAGTAAAAGTTTAGATTCTGGAGAAATGTTATTGACTAAAAAAAATAATACCTGTGATGAAAAATTAAAAGACTTTAATAAAAAGGATGAGAATGCGTCTGTTGAAACGGCAACACCGAAAAACGAATATAAAAATAATAAATTGGATTTAGGGGATGATGAAAAAATTGAATCTTTTAAAGAAAACTCTACAAGTAGTTTATTGGGAAATGCAATCGAGTCTCTTCCAGTAACACCTTCAAGACTACCAAGGAGTCAACCGGTGACACCAGCCATGTCAAAGAAAAAACGAAATCAAAGTTCTTCGCCGATACGGTAAAATTATTATTTTTAAACAAAAATTATTAAACACAAACGAATAGAATTAATATTATTATTATTATTATTTTTAGAAAACATCTTTTAAATTCTCCTCTTTTAAGAAGAAGAAGAGCAAAATCAAAAGCGGAAAGTTCGGATGATGATAATGGTTTTTCCGGTGACGAAGCATTTACCAGCAGCAGTCATTTTAAAGATTTGGAAACATTTCAAAAAGCACAGCTTAGGCAAAAAGTAATATAAAAAAAAAAATTTCCCGATTGAATTTTCCTCTATTTGAGTTCGTTTTTTAAAAAAAAAAAAAAAAAAAAATTTCCAGTTAAAAAGAGGAAAAGTTCGAGATGGTAATACGACTCCGAAGGTTCGAGAATTGGTTATGCATAATAAAGCACCCATGTGGAATGAAAATTCTCAAGTTTATCAGTTAGATTTTGGTGGAAGAGTTACACAAGAATCTGCTAAAAATTTTCAAATTGAATTCAAAGGAAAACAGGTATTGATAGAGAGAGAGAGAGAGAGAGAGAGAGAGAGAGAGAGAGAGAGAGAGAAAGAGACAGAGAGAGACAGAGAGAGAGAGAAAGAGACAGAGAGAGACAAATAGAGAGAGAGATAGAAATAGAGAGAGAGAGAGAGAGAGAGAGAGAGACGGAGAGAGAGAGAGAGAGAGTGACAGAGAGAGAGAGAGAGAAAGAAAGAGAGAGAAAATCAATTACAACATTATTTTAATTTCCTTTTTTAAAATTTATTTCTTTTCCTTTTATTTTTAGGTGATGCAGTTTGGTAGAATCGATGGAAATGCTTACACGTTAGATTTTCAGTATCCATTTTCAGTTTTACAAGCATTTTCCGTTGCTTTAGCTAATGTTACACAAAGGTTAAAATAAAATATATTTTTTTCTCTCTCTCTCTCTCTTTAAATTCAGGTAAGATTAATTACACACAATTATAAATAAAAAAAATTTTAATTTGTTTTAGATTAACATAAATTAATAATAATAATAGTAATAATAATAATCAAATTTAAAATAACTTTAATTTTTTCGTTCGATTGTTTGTTTGTCAGAACACATTCGAATAGCTTGATTGTCGCATGAAATTTGTTATCGTAAAATTTTTTTCTTCTTAAATAAATTTCTCTCAGTAAATAATAATAAAATAAAAAGCTCATTAATGAATAAGTTATCAATTTTGTGCCTATTTTAAACGGGAAAAGTGTTTCAAATCATGAATTTAATTATTTAACTTAAAAAAAAAAAAAATTCAAAGTGTAATAATCCATTTCCTTGGGTGCAGTTTAAAAAAAAAAAAAATTTATTTTTTTTAAAAATTTGTTATTTAACAAACATATTGATTAATCGTTATTGTGATAAGTTTATTAAAAAAAAAAATTACTGGCTTCCTATTTATTTAATGAAAAAAGCATCCAAATTTTCTTTTTTTTTGAATTTACCGTACGTTTTTCTTTTTGTAAAAAAAAAATGTTTTTATATTGTGATGTTATGTATGTATAAAAAATCGATATAAAAATTAATAAGAAATATTACTTAAAGTAATGTTGTCGTCATCGTCATAATGCTGGAAATAAGAATGTATTACCGAAAAAAAAAAAAAAAAAAAAAAAAAAATTAGTAAACTTATTAAATTTAGTTGCCATAATTGGTTGTAACACTGCCGATAATGCTTTTTTTTTTTTTTTTATTATTAATTTCGCAAAATAATTATAGCTAAATACTTGAAAAAATTGTATAATTAAATAATTTAATGTAAAATGTCATTACTATATATAAAAAAAAAACTAATAATAATAATAATAAATTATTACACAATGTTCGATAAAAAATTTTGTTATGCCTTATATACTATTAACTTATAAAGCATGTCACAAATTTTTGTAAATAATCGTTAATTTATATTAATTTTATAATATCAAAGAAGGTTTTTTAACAATTAAAAAATCAATAATTAAAATGTACATAATTTATTGATGTTTATATGCTTTTTGTAAATAATTAACTTGGTTTTATTATTTAGGTCAAGTTAAATGAGACAGGCAAATTTTTTTTCTCAGAAAATTCGACGTTAATCAATGCTATTTATTTTTTAAAATTACCTGAATTTAAAATTTAATCGACATTAAATGATAAGGATGAAAAATAAATTTTAAATAATATATTTCATGGTACTTATTTATTAATTCAATATATAAATAAATTTAACTGTTAAATAATATAAACAAAGCGCCATAGTAAAAAAAAAAACAAAACAAAATAAAAATCAGAATGCCAACTGAAAATTTGTTAAAAATTAAAAATGGCGTGATTTCATTAAACAAAAGAAAGATGGACGATGAACATAAAAAAGAAATGAACGACAGAGATTTTAATGAATTTTACTCGGAAGTAAGTTAATTTTAATTATTATTATGAGCAAACGTGAGAGTTTTACGTAAAATTGTATCGCGTGAAAACGATGCGATTTATTTTTCTGTTAATAATTACAGGTGAAAGAAATCGAGAAACGAGATTCCGTTTTGACTCCTAAACAACAGATTGACCGGTTGCTAAGACCAGGATCAACTTATTTTAATTTAAATCCTTTCGAAGTTTTGCAAATAGAACCTGAAACGTCATCAGAGGAAGCCAAAAAAAATATAAACGTTTATCGATATTAGTTCATCCAGATAAAAATCAGGATGATGCTGAAAGAGCTCAGGCTGCTTTTGAAAGTATGTTGAAATAAATAAATTTCCCTTAAAATTTTCACCGTTTATACGTGCTCAATTTTCTTTTGTTTTTTAGTTATAAATAAAGCGTGGAAAACGTTAGAAACTCAAGAAACTAGACAAAAATGTTTAGACATAATAGAAGAAGCAAAAGTTCGCACTGATATGATGATAGCTGATAAAAAAAAAAAATTGAAAAAAGAAGGGAAATGTACAAAAGTCGAAGAAGATGAACCTGTATGTGAATCCTACAGATTGAATTACCCTCATTATTTTAAAGTTTATTCACAGAGAAATTATTTAATTTTTTTTTTTTTTTTAGAGTAAATATAAACATGCTGTTTATGTCATGACAATGAAATTATTTGCCGATTTAGAAAGAAAAAAAAGAGATATAGAAGAAAGAGACATGCAAGAGAGAAAAAGAAAAAGAGAAAAGGAAATCGAAGAGGAAACAAAGGCGAGCATGGAAAAAGAATGGCAAAAAAATTTTGAAGTATGTTTCAATTTATCAATTCGACATGATTATTAATAAAATTTTATTTCATTATTAATTTTACATTTACATCAACATTTTTTAGGAATCTAGAGAGGGCAGAGTGAACAGTTGGAAAGCATTTCAAGCTGGTTCGAAAAAATCAGACAATAAAGTTAAAAAGTTCAAAGCGGGGGGTTTCAAACCGCCCAAACACAAGGCAGAGTCAAGATAAAAATGTTTAGTTATATATATTTATTAATTGTGAAAAGTGTATGTTAATGCAAGAGTAATTAATTTTAACAAATGAATTTTTTTGTAATATTCGGTCATGATGTTTTTTTTTCGTTTTTTTTTTTGATTTTATCAAAAGAATTTATGTTTGGTTAAGAAAATGTTGTATAAATAGCAAAAGTGTTGCCATTAAGCCAAACTTTATTATAAGTTAATTAAAACTTAATGCCTAGAAGTTATAACCAAAGGTATATAATTTTTTTTTTTTTTTTTATTTGTTAAGTTAAAAATTTTGGAGAAAAGTTGTAATATGTATTGAAATATTAAAAAAATGTAATTATGTCCTGCTCGATATGAATTATTAAGCTGATTCATTAAATGGTATAAAAGATCTGATGTATTTGCAGGTTAATAAAATATTTAAAATATAAATATATATTCAAAATGATACATTTAAAATATAATTTTTTTATTGTTAAAAATTTAATTCGAAGATGACAAATTAATGTTATGAGAAAAAAAACAAAGGAGTACACAGGTATTAAATATTGATACATTTATTTTAAAAATGAAGCCATTATTAGTTTGTAAATACATAAAAACAATTATTTGTTGCATTAATAAAAAAAATTAAAAGTTTTGCTCAAGCAAAATAACTTTAAAAGTGAAAAAAAAATTAATTTGCCAACAGTTTGTTTTCTCATTTAATTTTTTTTAAATAAAAAAAAATGGTTGCCGATATATTTAATCGTGTCACTAAAAACGATCGAAATCACTAAAATATAAATTATTTATTGTAATTTATAATGAAAATAAAAATTTCTTTAAAAAAAAAAGAAAAGAAAAGAATTTTTTCTATTAATATAACGTATCACAAAAATCAGAACGACCAATTATTCTAAGTAAAGCAGACGATAATTTTGAAAGTCACGTGACCCAAGAAGCAAGGTCCTCTATGGAAGAATTACTTATGGTTGAGTTACCTTTCGTTGACGTTCATAGAAATCAAACGAGTTAAATAATCAACGAGTAAGGTTTCAATATAATAATTTGTAAAAAACGCGTGTTAAAATATTATTATTATTATTTTTTTATAAAATTTATTTTTATACGAAATGGAAAAAAAAATTAAATGTAAGAAATTAACGATCGATCGAGAAAAAAAAAAAAAAAATTTTTTTTTTTTTTTTTTTTTTTTTATTCATTTGTAATGCATGCTGAATAATGGTACGCGATAGAAATAAACAAGGTGTTTCGTTTTAGAGCGTAAAAAAATTATTTCAATCGTTTTATTTTTATAATTGTATGTAAAAAAAAAATGGCGGAAGAATTATCTGTTGTACTTAGGAGAACAAGTGAAAATTCTGGTTTGGGATTTTCTTTATTGGGTACGGCCGGATTGCCGCCAATTATATATGATATTGTTGAAAATTCTCCTGCGGCTGAAAGTGGTGAGGTGAGTACAACAATGAGTCTCATATAAAAAAACTAATATTAATTTTTAAATTTTTTTTTTGTAAAAAACCTTAATGCTCAAGTTGACCGGTTTTTATTATTTTAAATTGTGTTGCATTGTTTTTTCTTTAACCCCCCTTTTTGCCAAGAAATCCCCCCAACATTTTGTACACCGGTTTCTACAATAAATTGACTCAATTTCTATACATTTTACTTATATTTAAAAAAAAAAAAAATTGAGTTAAATGTTTATTAAAAACAATTCATATTGATGCTGTCAAGATGTGTTAGTTAGTTTTTGTTAAAACCTCTTAAAATATGTATAAAAAATTTATACATTAAGAAATTATTAGGTTTTCATACTTGCATTATCTTTTAAACATACCTATCCAGGTATTGAGGAAAGAAAAGCCTTCTTTTTTCCAATTAATTAAAATAAATTTGTCTATTTTGGAATATTTCATGGTTTACTAAAATGTATCGAATTAAAAAATAATGAAATTATATTATATGAGGTACTCATTAAATGAAAATTTTCAAAAAAGCTCGACTAATTTTTTTTGGTTTTTGAGTTTAAATTTTCATTACAGTTAAACATCTTTACAATTTTTACAATTTAAACATTTTGAATTTATGAAAATATTATAAAAATTTCAAATATTAGAATTCTTCTCTTTTTTTTTCAAATCATGCAAATTGAGTAAAAAAATATTTTAAGGCTGAATAATTGACATAAAAAAAAAATTCTTTACATACTACTCGAGAGTTTTTTTTTTTTTTTTTTTTCAAAAATTTAAAATGTTTTTACAGTAGGGAGTGGTGGGAGGGGGGGGGGGTAGAGCAGACATTATAATAATATTGCAAATATTAATGATGGTAATTTATCATTTATTAATTCAGTGCAATATTTATTTTACTACGATTAAAAATTTGAATTTTACATTATGGTCGCTTTTTAATCACACCATCATCGATATTATTTAAACTTTTTATTTATAATTTTTCCATTTTTTTTTTTTTTTAATAATTTCCAACAAGGGAAAACATTAATAAGTTTCTATTTATTTTATTTTTTTTTTTTTTGGCCAAATGAAAATTATTGTTTATCGAATAGTAAAAATTAAAAATTTTTTTTAAATTTTAAACAATAATCAATTAATAATATTTATATTCGATTTAATGAAAAACAAACGATTCTTTTTCTTTAAATGTGAATTTTAGTTTTTTAACTTTTTAGTCTTTCATTTTAGTATTTAAATAATTTAAATAATAGTAAAAAAAAAAAAAAGAGAGAAAAAAAAAAAGTTTAACGGTTTTCTTCGATAATTTTCAATTAGTTTTGTCATTGTTCGATATTTTTACATATGAAAATATGTGCCATCTTTTTAGTTTTTCTTCTACAATATGAATTCCTTAAAGTTTTTTATCTAAATATTCTACTTCACCTTTTACATATATACAAACATGTGTGTGTTTATGTGTGTGTGTATGTGTGTGTGTGTGTGTGTGTGTGTATCGACTCATTCTTTTTATTTGTTCACTCTTCCAAATCACTAATTACAGTTTAAAATTTTTTATTAAAATTTTAGTTTAGTTTTTAATTTACCACATCATATAATAATAATTTAAAGTTTACCTCTTAATTTATTAATTTTAATTTTTTAAAAATGTTTTTCTATTCACATTTTCTTTTGTCATTATTCGAATATGAATTATTATTATTATTACTAAACAATATGTCTCATGTGATTTATTTTACGATTAAAAAAATATCAACAGACATTATGGAAATATTGAATGATTATTAATGTAAAATTATTGTTTTCCCATTAAATCTCAATTATTATTATTATTATTATTATTATTATTATTATTTTAACTTTACAATTGTTTGTCAAAAATTTATTAGAAAAAAAAAAAAAAAAGAGAAAGTCAGTTGGCCATGTTTTTATAATTATTATTAAAATTTATCATCAAATATTTCATAAAATTTTTTGTTTTAAATAAATTTTGACTCAGAAGTAAAATCGATCGATACATTTAATAAATTTGTTTCCTTTTTATTTAAAAAAAAAAAAAAAAAAAAAAAAAAATTTTATTATAATTATTATTAAACAAAACCAAAACGATTGTTTATTTAATTAATTTATTTTTTAATAATAATAATAATAATTATGCTTTAAATTGTTTGTTTTTGTAGAATTCATTTTGAAAATAATTTAATGCCAAACCAAAATGGTTTTTTTTTACTACTAAAAAATGTTGAAAATTGTTTATAAATAATTTTTTTTAAAAAAAATCAATAATACAAACGATAATAATAATAATAATAATAATAATAATTGTAAAATAATTTTTAATAGCAAGAAAGGTGCCAGAGAAAATTCAGAATACAAAAAAGAAAAGAAAATGTTTAAATATTATTGAAAGGCTTTTCTTTTTTAATTTTTTATATATATATATTTTAATTGAGAAAGACTACAACGTGACAGCATCAATTTTTTAACCGATAATCGCCCCCTGCCCCCCTTAAAAAAAAAGAAAAGAAAATTTCTTCTTCTCCCCCCCCCTATCGAAATGTACGAGTTACTCGTGGCTGGCCCATTTTTTTTCTTTAAAATTTTTTGGGCGGGGGGAATACCCGATTAATTTTTTCATATTTTTTTTAAAAATTAAATTCCGTTAAAATATTTTTTAATTAATTAATGAATAATTAATTAAAATTAAATCGATCGATCGAACGATCGTTTTTCATCCGGTAAAAAAAAAAAGAAAAGAAATCGTTTACATATTTTCATTAATTTTTATCGTTTCTTTAATAAAAAAAAATTTTTTTTTTTTTTTTTTAAATAAATAAATAATTTTGTTAATAAACAGTTAAAGAAAAAACAAAACAAAAGAACACAATGTTTAATTTTGATGATTCAAAAAAAAAAAAAAATCAATAAATCGATAATTGTTTTTAATAATAATAATAATAATAATGATTAAAGTTTAAAACGAAACAAAACGGAAAAAAATTGGAACGAAATTTTTATGAAAAAACGTACATATATATAATATCGAACGTTGTTTTACTTATTATTATCATCATCATCATCATCATCATCATCATCATCATCATCATCATCTATGTAAAAAAAAAAATTTATTTATTTTTCGTTAACGATGTTATTTTCATTATGATTGTGGGTGTTTTTAACACGACTGTCATGCAAATTAATTAAACTGGGAAACGTTAGGGGGAGGGGGAGGGAGGGAAAAGAGGGGATAAGGATTTTCTCCTCCTCCTCTTCCTCCTCTCTCCTGCTTCTCTTTGTACCAATTTTATTTTAATTAATATAAAAAGCATCACAAATCGCACACACAAAGTTTAAAAATTTTCTTTATTGTTTTTCCTTATTATCATTATTATTATTATTATTTTAAAAATGAAAATAAATTAATAAATAAATAAGAAAAATTATGTACAACTTATTTTTTCTGAGTTTTCGATTATGGAAAAGTTATGAATTAAATCAGTTTTGCATTAAAAAAAAAAAAAAAAAAAAAAGAAATATTGAAAAAATTATTTTGCTTAGCTTTTATTTTCATCATCATCATCATCATCATCATCGTCATTGTTATTGTTATTATTGTTATTATTATTATTCATCGTTAAATCCTTTATTTGTTTTTTTTCATTCTCTTAAATGAAATAAATTAATGCTTTATTATTAATAAAGAAAGGGTTATTATTATTATTGTTATTATTATTATCGTAACCAAATCTAAAGATTATTATTATTATTATTATTATTATTATTATTATTATTATTATTTCGTAATTATTAAGTGATTTATTTATTTATTATTATTATGTTTCAAGTGAATTCCCCTTTTCCCCTTTCTCCCCTTTCGTTTTCCTTCCTTCCTTCCTTTTTTTTATTTTCGTAAAATGTCAAAAGTTGTCGTAAAAATGTGTGGTAAAAAAATAATTAATTTAGGTGGGGGCGGAGTGGAGTGGGGGGAAACGCGAAAATCGATTCAAAATTATTTTTTTTTTTTAATCGTGATAATTACAAAATAATAATCGATAAAACATGTCGTTCGATAAATCGATTATTTTTCAAACGATACCATTTCACGCATTACAAAAAATATTATTATTATTATTATTATTATCGTGGTGGTATTAGGTTGCGGGGGAGAGGGGTTAGGGGTTAGCGTTTGTGTGTGTGTGTGTGAAAACGTAAATATTTTGTTTTTGTGTTTTTGTTTTTGTTTTGTTTTGTTTTCTCTAACCCAAAATCCCAATGTTTGAATTGTTTTGTTTTCAAACGGGAAAAGAAGAAGAAGAAGTTTTTTTTTTTAGTGTTATCCGACGAATCGGATTCTTTTATATTTGACCCATATAAATAAAATTTTATTTATCGTTCTACATAGATTATTATTGATAGGTATCGATTAGAGTAAATAAATTTTATCCTTAGCAAAAAATTGTAATTATTTATGAAGTAAAAAATTTTTTTTTTGTTTAAACATGGCCGTCCATTAAAGATAAAAATGGATTTTTTTAAATTTATTGTTTGTATTAAAAAAAAAAAGAAATAATAACGTGTAAGATGGTGGTTGTGACGACGTGTTGTAGTTATTTAACTTAAATGTGATGAATGTGAATTGCACGGGATGATGATGACGATGACGTCATGATGATGACGTGAATGATGAGGATGATGAGAATTTGTTTAAATGTGAAATCGATCGGAATGAATGAATGAATGAGTGCGTGCGTGCACGTAAAAAATTTGTTTTTTTTTTTTTTTTTTTTTTTTTTTTATTAATTAAAAGAAGAAAGTAAAGAAGGAAGGAAGGAAAGAAAATGGGGGCGGGGGAGAGGGAGAGGGGGAAGGGGGGAAATTCAAAATGTCTTCTCACTCATCCGCGGTAACTAATCAAAGTGTAAAAGAAATTTAATTAAAAGGTATTTCGATATTTTAAAATCGAATGAAAATCGATATTTTTTTTTGGTTTTGATTCTGTTGTGCCCCCCCCCCCTTTTTTTTTTTTTTTCATAAAATGTGGAAAAGTTTTTCCACTGTTTTCTAGAGAGTTTTCCTTTGTTTTTGTTTTTGTTTTTGTTTTTCATGGTCTCGTTTGTTTGTAGTATGAAGTGAGTGAATCATTGTAATCGATAACTTTGGATCGATAAATGAACCGATTGTTTTTTTTTTCCTTTTGTAAAATGATTCCCTTTTCGATTGTTTACGATGGGAAAAAAGTAAATGATGATGATGATAATGATGATAATAATAATAAAAAAGAGGGGAGGGGGAAAAAAAATTCCGTGTAATTATTTAATAAACCACGTTTTCAATTGTGATGCGTCGTCCATTGTGTGTTTTTTTTTTTTTTTTTCCTTTACTCTTTGGCCATCCGACGGTTGTTGTTGTTGTTGTTGATGATGATGTTGATGTTGATGATGATGATGATGATGATGATGATTGTAATGTTTTTGTTTTTTTCTTTCTATATTTTCAGTTTGTAAAATTTTTTTTTTGCAAAACGCTTACTAAACTCTTAGAAAGAAAATTTTCTTTTTCCTTGCTTGTGCGAATATATATATATATATTTAATTTATCGCGTAATAAATTATTAAGGATATTTTTTGTTTGTGGTCCCCCACCCCAACCTCCCATCTCCCCTCCTCTCCCCGTTCTTAAACCTCACATAAACTCAAAACTTTTTTTTTTTTTTTTTTTGTATTTATTTTTATTTCGTCTCCAAAGCTTTTAACGGAATTCACACACGGAGTCGTTGTTTCTTTTTTTTCTTTTTTTTTTTTACGTAAAAAGCAGCAAAAAAAAAAAAAGAATCTTTTAGAATGTTTCTTTTTCGAGTCGTTGTTTTTCACGTTCAGAAAGGAAAATTTTTCACTTTATTTTTTCCTTTTTACTCTTTTTTTTACTCGATATATCAAAAGGGTTGAGGAGCAAGTTAAGATGGATATTTTGGATTTGGTTTAGTTTTTTTTTTAAATTACGTTTTTTCTTCTCCTCTGGAAAAAAAACTTATTAAATAATAATAATAATGATGGGGAATGGGGAGAGAAATGGGGAGGAGGGAGCACTGCTTTTTACAAAATTTTTCTTTTTTTTTTTTTTTTTTGAAGAAAAAAAAGTTTGCGTAATCGGGAAAGCTGTCATAACTTTACTTAACTCGTTAAATTATTTAAAACTTTGAATTTTTTTTAAAATTCTTAATCGGTAAATTATTTATAAAGGAAAAGTCTTGGGAAGAAAGAAAGAGAGAGAGAGAGAAAAAAGAAAAATTATTTTTTAATAAGGAATAGTACTGAGGAATTATGTTCGTTTCATTTTTTTTTCATTTTTTTTTTTTTTTTTATTATTTTTTCTCACGTCGTTTAAATTATTTTTTATTACTCTTTAAAAAAAATTTTTTTCTTTTTTCTTTTTTTTATTTAATTTCCAGTCGTAAAATATATATGAGGCGAACGTTAAATTTTAATTTAAATACAAAACTGTGTAACAATGTTGGTTTTTATGTTGGTTTTTTAAATTAATAACGAGAGTTGATAGATCGATAGATCGATCGATAAATCGAAAATAAAGTTAAAATTATTCGATCGATTGTAAAAAAAAAAAAAAAAAATTCGTGATTATAAGTTGTCATTGCGAAGAATAACAACGAATTTTATTTTGTATGAAAATAAATAAACAAATCGACTTGTTGCCGTGAGCTTAAATACGTCACAAAGGATATTTCAATATTCGACTAAATAGTATCGGAAAATTTTTCTTTCCTTTTTCCTTTTAGTTTTTATCTCGATTTTCTTATTCTATTCTATTCTATTGCTAATTTTATTTTGTTTTTTTTTATACTCTCTTTCCTCCCCCTTTCCATCCTTCCCTCTTTCCCATTCCCCCCGCTATTACTTCATATCTCATTTCCAGAACATTTATTTTTGTTTTTTTTTTTTTTTTTTTTTGCGAGTGTTTTTGAAGAGGAAAAAAAGAGAAAAAGAAGGAAAGGAAAGGAAAAAAAATAGAGAAAAGTGATTTGAAAATGTCTTTATCAGAACAAAGAGATATACGAGTCGGAAAATTGTAAATCACTTGACAATTTATGTAAATAATGATTTTTTTTTTTTTCGTCATAGGTAACGGAAAATGAGAGGGGGGAAGGGGAAAGGAAGAGAGAGTGAGGGGGAAAAAAAATTTCCCAAAGTTATTTTTCGTTTATCGAGATTCCTGGAGAGAGAGAAAGAAAGATACAAAGAAAAAGAAAAATTTCGTTTGATGATGTTATTATCATTATTATTATTAATATCGAAAAAAAAAATAATAATAATAATTAAAATGGGGTTAAAGTGCTCTCATCAATCGTTGAAAAAAAAAAAAAAAAAAAATAGGTAAATTTAAAATTAGATGAGTTTTTTTTTTTCCTCTCTCTTTCTTTCTCTCTCTCTATCTATCTCTCTTTTCGTTTCTACCCTTCTCCCCCCCTGGTAAATTCAAACATCGTAATTAAGAGGTAATTAAATTAAAAAAAAAAAAAAAAAAAAAAAAAAGCTCGTCGACTAGTGGTAATTAGGCTTGTTTCTGGTTTATTTCGAGAAAGATCTTTACGTGCTTTACGGTTCGTTTTTTTTTTTTTTTTCTATTAAACCCCCCTCCTCCTTCCCAAGTCGTTGTTGTTGAAACACAGGAAAAATGAATAAAAAATTGAATTTGTATTATTATTATTATTATTATTATTCGAAACTTTTTTTTTTTTTTTGGAGAAGTAGAAGGGAGTTGGAGGGGAGATTTCTTTCGAAAAAAATCAATAATACTTCGGACAGTATTTAAAAAAAAAAAAAAAAAAAATTTGTTTTATTTATTTATTTATTTATAGATTTTTGATGGAGTGAAACGAGTGACGTCATCGTGTGTGTGTGTGCGTGCGTGTGCACATGATGATTGTGCTGTTGAAAAAGAAAAGAAAATGTGTTAAAATGTGTAATTTTCTATATATATATATATATTGAATCGACACAGAAGTGTTTGTTCGAATCGATTCGTAGTATCGATTTTAGCAATGGGGGGGAGGGGAGGTGAGAAGGGAAAGAGAGAGAGAGAGAGAAAAAGGGAGAGAGAAAGAGAAAATGTAAAGAAAAAAAAATTTTTTTTTTTTATTGAAAAATGTTATTTTCTTTTATTTTTTTTTCTTTCTTCGATCTTATTACGAATAATCTATAAAGTCTTCTGCTTGTTTTTGTACCGTTTGAAAAAGGTTCGAACGCGTGGTTCAAAAATAAGTGAACCGTGTGGACACGTGTCATTGTTCGCGGTTTAAATCTTCACTATTAGAAAATGCATTAGGAAAAACCGCCGTGGTGCGTTGCAGCAAACCATTAATAATTGGATGATTAAGTAACCTGGTGGTGGTGGTGGTGGTGGTCATGGTGGTGGTTTATTCATTCGCTTCCGTCGATGATGACGAAGCAATAGAATGATAGGGCATAAGGTTTTGTGTTGACGGAAACGAATTAGGGAGTTTACAAAAAAAGGCGGTAAGGCGCCGAAGGGACGATGAATGATGTCAAACCGACGACAACAACAACAACAACAACAGGGAGTTTGGTTGATTCGTGGATAATTTTTTTTTTTTTTTATTTGTAACCTGTCCTCCTCCTCCTCCTCCTAGACCTCGTGCCTGCCTGCCTGCCTGCCTCCCTACCGTCTCGTCGTGTTCACACAAGGTTCGTGACAATGCAACCGCAAAATAGATAATCCGATGAAATTAACCGTTTTTAATGGGGCACGTAAGGTTTAAAAAGTGATTAAAAAAAGAATAAAGTAATTAAATTTTCATGTTTTTTTAATGTTTTTTAATGTTTTTAATGTTTAATGTTTTTGTTACTTGTTACAGGTCGAAGCGGGTGATGTTATATTAAAAGTTAATGAGACTGATGTGAATAGATTTTCTACGAAAGAGGGTAAGTAATAAACTTTTTTTTTTTGATTGATTATTTCGGTGTGAAAGAAATTATTGTTTGTCGCGATTGCCCCCCCCCCTCTCTCTCTCTCTCTCTCTCTCTCTCTCTCTGTCTCTGTCTGTCTCTCTCGGTTATTTTTTGCGCGCGAAAAGAAAAAGAAAATTTGTTCATCCCTCCTCGACTTTCGTATATGACAAATTTATCAACACATTTTAAGAAAATTTTACGGTTCGGCGCCCAGAAATTTTGATTTTTTGATTTTTTTTCCTTCCCCCCGACTTTCACGCTCCCCCCCTCGATTTTCTTTCCATCTCGACGACTTCCTTAACAAGTCTAATCTTTTTTTTTTTTTTCTTTAGTTGTAGTTTATAAAATATGAACGGATCGAACACCGGATGTGATTGAAAAGAAAAAAGAAAATTTTTTTTTGATTTTTCCGGTGTCGTAAAAAATTTTCCCCCCCCAGGTACAAAATTCTTTGCATATTTCTTTTTGTTTTTCTCTTAAAGTTGTGATTGAGGTGAGGTGGGGGGGATGGGGGGATGAGCAGAAGAAAAAAGGATGAAATGAAAAATTTAAAGAAAATTTATTTTTAACTTAGGCAACAACATTCTTCTCAATTTCCTTTTTTTTTTTTAAAAAAATTTCTTTTTCGGTTTTTTATTTTTGTGCTCCAATTGTCGAACCTGTTTAACTTGATCTCTCTCTCTCTCTCTCTCTCTCTCTGACCTTGATTAACCGTGATGATGATGATGATGACGTTTATTGTTTTTTTTTCTAATCGTAAAATATGCAATTTGCGTAAAGAGTGTTTTTTTTTTTTTTTCGATTCTTATTATTATTGCATTTATCGTACCGGAAAATAATATTATTATTATTATAACTTTCCCCTCTCTCTCTCTTTTTGTTAACAAAACGAGATATTTTCGATCGAGACGTTTCGATTGAGTAATTAACGAGTTTGAAAAATGTTTTCTTTTTTTTTTCGTCGTTCAGGTTTTTTTTTTTTATGCAATAATTTTTGTTTTCGTGATAATGAATGAAATTATGATAATAATGATGATAATGCGAGTATTAAATATTTTAATATTTTTCGAAAGAGAGAGAGAGAGAGAGAACACTTTTTAGGTTTTTTTCGTGTGGAGCCTGAAATTTTCGTTGAATGCTGCACACGTTTATATTCAATGACTATACCTAGCTCACTATTGTAAACAAATAATTTTTGACCTTGCACTCGTTGTGATAAGAGCGAAAGAGAGAGAGAGAAAGAGAGAGAGAGAGAGGGAGAGTTCAACAAACCACTATGTGTGTGTGTATGAATCTCCTCTTCATTACAATTTATTATTATTATTATTATTTTGTGTGTGTAATGCACAAGTATTGCACACGCAAATAAACCGATATTATTATCATTATGATTTTCTCATCGTCGTCGTCGTCGTCGTTATTTAATTATTTGTTTTTAACCGTTGAAAAGAAACAAAAACGACACATCATCATGTTTTTAGCGAAAGTTATTTATTGCTTTCGTTGTTGTTGTTGTTAAGGTCAAATTTTTTTCTTTTTTTCTAATTTTATTTTCGTCGAGGTTTCAAGTTTACGAATTTTGTTCAAAAATTAAGGGGAGGGAAAAGAAAAACTTTTAAGGGAAAAAGGAAAAAGAAAAACTTTTTCTGTAACTTGTATATATATATATATATATATATATATATAAGAAGGATTTCATTCGTTTTCATTCAATTTTTCATTCAATTTTTCATTTTATTTATTTTTCTTCAATTTTTTCATTCCCCCTCCCCCCCACCCTCTCCCTCTCTCTCTCACTTTTCCGTCTCAGCATTAATATTGTATTTTAACCCAGATAATTTTTTTTTTTTTTTTTTTTTTTGGAAAATCGTGTCATAAGAAAAAGAAAATCGGGTTGGGTTTGTTTTTTTTCGGGAAAGCAGGAAAATTTTGTTTGTTTCTCGTTTTCGTTTTTTTTTATTTTATTTTTTTTTACATCGAGAAAGAAAATTTTTTCGATTGCGTTTTGGGTTCGATTTCGAATTTGGATTTTCGAAAAGAATAAATAAATTGTGGATTTTTTTTTTTTTTTTCGAAAAAAAATATTTCGAAGTTTCTGGTACGATTTTAAATGACGTTCGTACCTCGAAAACCGGAAAAACGGAAAAAAGGAAAATTTCGCGGATGGTATAAAAGAAAAAAAAACGAATGTGGGAAAATTTTGAGATGAAGTAGTGGGGGAGGAGCTCAAGATGAATTTTTAAGAGAAAAGATTTTTTTTTTTTTGTAATTCAACCGTAAAAATTTTCAAAGTTTTCCCATTCGAGTCTGTCATCAAAATGCATTTGATTTCATTTCTTGTAGGCGTTTGAGTTTGAGTTTGAGTTTTTTTCTTTTACTGACTGCTCTCTTTAATATTCATTCAGATATTTATTTACTTTATTATTATTATTATTATTTTATATTTTTTTTCCCCCGCTTGATATTACATCTATCGATTTATTAAATTCGAAAACTTGTTAACGTTTTGGGACGAAAAAAAAAAAAAAAAAAAAAAGAAAAAATTACTTTCGTTGTTTTTGTTTGTTTGTTCATGTTTTGTCGTCTGATTTTGACAGTTGTATCACAATAATGTGATTCGATCGATAAGTAAAAGGTATTATTATTATTATTATTATTATTATTATTATTATTATTATTATTATTATTATTATTATTATTATTATTTCTGTGACGGTGATGATTCTTAATGTAAAAAAAAAAAGAGAAAAAAATAGAAAAAATGTATTTGCCGGACGATGGATGAATTGTATTTCAATGCAGCCGTTATAAAAATAAAAAATAAATAATAAAAAATTTGGCAACGTTGCTTTTCGACAGCCGCCTTTTTTTTTTCTATGACGTGGTTTTAAATGTTTATTTTTTTCGATGAGAACAAATCGTGATTAAATTTATAAAAATAAAAATAAAAATACAAAAAAAAAAACGAAAACGAAAGGTTATTATTATCATTATTATTATTATTTATTAGTATTATTATTATTATTATTATTATTATTTTATTGTCGTTTATTAATAAATTTATGTAATTATATCGTCGTTTTATTTTTAAAAAAAAAAAAAAACGAGATTTTCTTTTTGTTTTTATT
>NW_002987189.1:524228-529228 GCF_000006295.1 Pediculus humanus corporis | reverse complement strand
ACGAAAATTTTTTTGTTGTTATTTATCAAGATGTGTGACTGTCGAACGCGGAGCGAGTAGTTTTAAATTTCCGCGAAATCAAATCCACCAATCAAAAGTCACGAAAAGACGGTAAAAAATTTCAGCCAATGAGATGAAGCGTTACATTTTTTTTTTTTCCCGACAGTTTGACTTTTTATCCGTTAATTTTTTTTGTTTTGTCATAGTTCGAAGCGTTATGACGATGATGATGATGTGTAAAATTAATTTAATTTAATTTTTGTGATTTGTTTTAATCAAGACCGATTAATAAATAAATAATTGTGATTGTGTTCTTGTTAAAACCGTGCGTGTTATTTTAATAATTTAATTAATGTAAAATCGAATATTAAATATGAAATGAAATCAGTAAATGCAACGGATTTAAAAAAAAAAAAAAAAAAAATGTTATTTATCGAAATGAATTGTTGAATTTCGAGTATTTAATTAAATAAATAAATATGTCCGAATGAAAAAAGTGCTTTTCATAAAGGTTGAGAGAGGATTCAAGGTTGAAAAATTCAAACGTTTTACAAAAAAAACCGTTTTCGTATTGAATTATTATTATTATTAATGTGAAAAAGTCGCCATTAATCAAACGTCTGCGTGAAAACGAGATAATTAACATAAAGCGCGCAAACATTAATGTAATTAAATATCTATTCATTTGTTTTATGGTGCAACATAATATCATTATTATTATTATTATTATTATCATTAATAATTTTTTAAAATAAGCTTCTTATTTTTTTTTACATTTTTTATCTGTAATTTTTTTTTTTTTTTTTTTTTTCTATAAAAAAATTAAAAGGAAAGTGAATATACGTATCGAATGGTTTATTATTAATTTCTTTCATTTATTTTTTATTTTTTTATTAAACATTATCAAATCGTAAATTGTTTTTTTTTTTCTCACAAGCTTTTATTTTTTTTAAATTTGATTTCACTCGTGTGTGTGTGTGTAAGTGTAAGTGTAACGTTATTAGCTCGTCGTAAAAAAAAATATTTTATCTTTTATTATTATCCACCATTAAACACGACAAGGCTACTTGTCGGGGTTTTTAAGTATTTATCCGAGGTTTCTACCCGATTCCTTAGGGACAAATACTCGAATTTCGGTGGTGCCACTTATTATAAGATAGCACCACATCAATTCTTGAAGGTCTTCCTGAGTCCATCTTTATTCGATGGGAACGATTTGTCTCCTGACCTGGGCTCCGGTGACTAACATCTTTGGAGTGGCCAGGGTCAGAAGCAGTGAAATTCACATTCTCGTCGAGCTGCCTCAGGTCGACAGTAGAACAAGATTTTGTTTTTGGTTCTTACTTTGTCTTGTTCTCATTTTTTTGCTCTTTTTTTTAAGCCAACAGCACGTGGCGTTCTCAAACGGTCACCCATCCAAGTTTGCACCACGCCCGATGCTGCTTAACTTCGGTGATCGTACGGGAACCGGTGTGACCAGCACGCTATGGCCGTTGGCTTTATCTTATTATTATTATTATTATTATTATTTGTGTTTTGTTTTTTTAGCCTTCGATATTGGACGAGCCGACGGTTTCGGAACCGAAAAAAAAATCCATTACGAATTCGGAAAAATTTTTAAAAGATTCATTTGGGAAAGATGAAAATCATTACGGTAATAATAACAAAACGAAAACTCCAAGATTCGAAGCATTCATGATGACGGGAGATTTGATATTGAATTTGTCGAGGACTCAACAGAGCAGCGGAATTTTACCCAAGCGACAGAAAAAAATCGACAGTTTGAGGTATTTTATTTATTTATTATTATTATTATTAATTACGTAATGTCGTACGTAATGTTACCGTACTTGCTAATCCCACGTCTCTTAAATGTTATGTAAGTGTGCGACACTCATAAAAAACGATAAAAATATTAATTTTTATAATGGATGTAATGATTTATTATTTGAAAAAAAGAGAGAGAGAGAGAGATAGAGATAGAGCCACGTCTTTATAAAAAAATTTTTTTTTTTTTCCCCCCATAAGATAAAAATTGTCTGAGTTTGCTGTTGAGTTTTTTTTTTTTTTTTTCTGTTTTTTATTGAACGCGTTAAAATATTTGCGGGCTTACAGGCGACGGAAAGTTGGCTGTCTGACGCAAAAAGCTAAGGAAATCCCTTCCTTAAACTGAATGCCAACTCCCCACAATAAAAAATTTCAAACGTTCAAATTAAAAATAATAATAATAATAATGAAAATTACCTAAAATAAACATTTAAAAAAAAAAAAAAAAACCTTTAGGTGTTTATATTATTATTATTATTATTAATTTATTTATTTACATTGCGGTGTGTGGGTGTGTGTGTGTGTGTGTGTGTGTAATCAAATATTTAAATTTATTTATTTGTTAAACGTTTGAATAATTGAACCTCCCCCCCCCCTTGCAGTTTCAGGTATCATCATCACAAAAATCACAATCGTCAGGATCATCACAATTCGGTACCCACAAGCCCAAATGAATCTAATTCGGGTATAAGAAAAAGATCATTGTCATCCCCGCCGGAGAGTCCGACAAGTACCGACGAATCGAAAACGTTCGGTGGAACATCTTGTTACACTTTTCAAACGGGTGTCAGAACTAGCCGAAGTGAAGATCATTTACAATGCCAGGTTTTGAAGAAGTTTGAAAATTACCAAAAAAAAAAAAAAATTTTTTTTAACTCTTCTCCTTATTTATTTATTTAATTATTTGTTTTTTTTCCAGAAAAATTCATCTATTTCCACGGTGGATATAGACATAGATGACGACATTAGAAGTAGTTTGAATACGTTGCTTGATACTAGAGTGGATGGTGATAAAACCACAACACATCATTGTAATTCAATTTCAGATAGAATAGGAACGGGTCCGATCGATGATCGGTCATCTGACAGTTTAGAAATGTCATCATCAAATACAACGGTATTACACATAGCCGAAGAGCCTCCACACGTAAAATTAGAAATTTCTAATGGGAGTCAAAATACGAGTGGAGAACGAAAAACGAAGCCTTCGGAAGAGGGCAAAAGAATATCGGAACCTCCTCATAAAAGAGAGGAAAATAGGAAAAGTGGTAATTTCGATAAGATTAATAACGAATGCTCGAAGAATTCCGGTGAGTGAACATTTCGGATAAATTTATACGTTGAGTAAGAAAATTGTGACGAATACTATTTAAATTGCACCCACGTTTGCAGGTTTAGAAAAAGGATCGCCCAAAACCGATAGAATAGTTTGGACTTACAACGCTCCTCATTCGGGATCTCCCTCTCACTCGAATTGCGGTTCCGTTTCCGGTTCGGAACATAATTTGTGTCACGCGAGCACGATTTCTTCTTCGTCTAGTTCTCAAAGAAGCCTTTCACCGGTATCACCGACGAGTGTTTCCTCTTCGATAATGTCATCGAATTCGAATTCGTTGCAGCAAAAAAATCAGCAACCCGAAATTGAAATGAAACCGCAAAGCAATCACAATTCAATTCCGGATCACTGGAATCCCACGAGCGACGTGTCTGCGAGCGAAGCCGTTTCGAACATTTCTTCTCCCGACTATCAAGAAGAAATAACAATGGACATACTCAACGCGAGAGATTTAATGATGGAAATAAGTGATCCTAGTGATTCCGATTCGACTTTATTAGTGAGCGATCCTGTATCGGGATCGCAAAATCGAAGTACTGCTAACAGTGATAAAAACGAAGAAAAAATGCCCAGGGGAAAAAGCAAATTAAACGGTAAACCCAATTGCTTTTTCTCGAATACCAGTGATCATAAAATAATAATTCAAGTCAAAGGACCGGAAACGACGAATGTTATTAGAAATAATAATAATTTTTATCAAGAAAAGGAAACGACCGAACAGACAAATTCGGAGGTTCGTTAATATTTATTAATCAATTAATTCAAAAAATGTTCATCAAAATAAAATTTATATCGCGTTTAAAAAATTAAAAATAGGACGTGATAAAAGATTAGTAAAGCTTAAAATAATTTAAAACCCTCTTAAACCTTTTTTTTTTTTTTTTTAGGAGTCGAAGGAGAAGGAGGGCTGTGACGAAACTTGCGAAGATGGAGTTAATAAATCGCCTTCTCAATCTGGTAGCGACGAAGACAGCGACATTGAATCCTTACACAGTTTTCATTATTCACCGAAAGCGGTCGATCTTCCAAGTGCAATAAGATTAGCTAAAAGGTTGTACACGTTGGACGGTTTTAAGAAAAGCGACGTTTCCAGGCATTTAAGTAAAAAGTATATATTTTACTATTTTATTTTACTATTGTAATTATTGTAATTAACTGTGTTTCGTTATGGCTAATCGTGAAAATGGATTTTACAGTAACGACTTCAGCCGTGCAGTGGCAGAAGAATATTTAAAACATTTTACTTTTACGAAAGACACACTGGATACGGCATTACGAAAGTTCCTTAAACAATTCAGCCTGGCGGGGGAAACTCAGGAAAGAGAAAGGGTTTTAGTACATTTTTCAAAAAGGTATCTGGAATGTAATCCCGGTACTTTTAATTCTCAAGGTAAACATTTGGGTCGGGGGGGGGGGAAAACTCAAGTTAGGAGTGTGTTGAGATGAATTCTTTTTCAGATGCGGTTCACACGTTAACATGCGCTCTCATGCTTCTAAACACGGATTTAAACGGTCAGAATATAAGTAGAAAAATGACATGTGAAGAATTCATAGATAATTTAAGGGATTTAAACGAAGGGGAAAATTTTCCACGAGATATTCTTAAAGCTCTTTATCAGGCCATAAAAAATTATCCACTCGAATGGGCATTGTGAGTGTTTAATAAAAAATTTTCTTGCACTTGACTATTTTTTCATTTGATAAAAATTACAAAAAAATTTTTTTTTTTTTTTTTTTTTTTTGTTAAAGGGATGATGAAGCAGATCGAGTGAGCAATCAACTTTCCGTTGACGAAAAAGGGGATTTGAGTAATTACTACGGAAATCCATTTTTAGGA